>NW_027187281.1:6302540-6385246 GCF_028583685.1 Petaurus breviceps papuanus | reverse complement strand
ATTGAGAGAGAGAGAGAGAGAGAGAGAGAGAGAGAGAGAGAGAGAGAGAGAGAGAGAGAGAGAGAGAGAGAGAGAGAGAAATGATGAGATTGGAAGGAAGGGAAAAAAGGAAGGAATCATTTATTAAATGTTTAAGTGCCAGGCACTGTTACATGCTTTTCAAATATTATCCCATTTGATCTTCACAACAACCTTGGGAGGTAGGTACTATTATTCTCCCTATTTTACAGTTGAGGAAACTGAAGCAGAGGTTAATTGACTTACCTAGGGCCACATAGCCAATAAGTTGGAGGTCAGATATGAACTCAGGTTTTCCTGACCACAGGCCCAGCATTCTATTTACTGTGTCACCTAGCTACCCTCTAGGAAGCAAAGTAGCTATCCACTAGGTTGGAGAATAGTTGAGCAAATTTTACATAAATATATTATTGTAAGAAATGGTGAATATGAAGAAAGAGAAACATGGGAAAACTTATACAGACTTATATAAATTGAGGTAGGCAGGTAAATGATAAACACAGTGACTATGGCAATGTATGTGGGAAGAAAAAAATAACAAAACTGAATGCTGTGTAATTATCTTTTTTTCCAAATAAAGATCTTTCCTTGCTCCCACTTTCCAGCTTCCTCTTTGTGTATTGTCCTCTCCCATCATTAGATTATAAGCTCCTTGAGGGTAGAGACTGTCTTTCTTTTTCTCATTTGTATCCTCAGCACTTAGCACAGTATCTGGCACATAGTAGGCTCTTAATAAATGTTTATTAAATTGAATTGCCTATTCTTCATCCCATTCTCCCCCACCCCTGCATACACACATTGAGAAATTAAGAAAAATAACATCATGAACCCCTGTAGCAAACAAGTATAGCCAAGTCAAAGAAATTCCTGGATTGACCATGTTGAGAAAAAAAGTTTCAATCTATACTCCAAATAGACAACATCTGATGGGTAGCCTGTTTCATCATAAGTCCCTGGAATTATGGTTGGTCATTATGTTGTTCAAAGTTTCCAAGACTTTGAAAGTTGATTTTCTATACGATAGTGTTGTTGTTGAATGAATTGTTTTTCTGGTTCTGCTCATTCCACTTTGTATCAGTTCATACAAGTCTTCTTAGGTTTCTCTGAAACTATCCCCTTCACCTTTTTACAGTATGATAGTATTGCATCACATTCATATGCTATAACATATTCAGCCATTCTCAATTGATGAGCACCTTCTCAGTCACCAGTTCTTTGCACCACAAACAGATATTCTTTAAATAGTTTTGTACATATAGGTTGCTTCCCCTTTGTCTGATCTCCCTGGAGTATAAAACTCAGTAGCAATATTGCCAAATCAAAAGGTATGCACAATTTAATAGCTTTTGGGGTCTACTTCCAGTTTATAGACCCACCAACAGTAATTAATATACCTATTTTCCCATAGCCTCTCTAGCATTTGTGATTTTCCTTTTTTAAATAACTTTGCCAATCTGATGGGTATAAGGTAGAACTTCAGAGTTGATCTAATTTGCATTTCTCTAATTACTAGTGAATTAGAACTTGTTTTTCAAATGACCATTGACAATTTGAATTTCTCTCTTTGAAAACTACTTATTCATATTCTTTGACCATTTATCAGTTGAGGGATGATGGCTCTTACTCTTATACCTTCAATCAGTTTATATGTTTTCTAAATGAGACCTTTATCAGAGGAATTTGCTGCAAAGATTTTTTTTCCCAATTTACCAGCTTATCTTCTAATTTTAGCCACATTGAGTTATCAAAATTGTTCATTTTGCCTTCTGTGATTCTCTCATTCTCTTTTGGTCATGAATTCCTCTCCTCACCTTAGATCTGACAGATAATTTTTTTCTTTTCTCTTAATTTGTTTATGATTTCATCTTCTATGCCTAAGTAATATATTCATTTAGAGCTTGTCTTGATCTGTGGCATAGAATGTTGATTTGTGCCTAATTTCTGCCAAACTGCTTTCCAGTTCTCCCAGCATTAAAAAAAAAAAAGAGAGTTCTTACCCCAGTGGCTGGGATCTTTGGGTTTATCAAACACTAGGGAACTGTTCTCAGCTGCTTCTTTATGTTGTGTATCTAATTGGATCCTCTAATCAACTTCTCTCTTTTTTTAGCCAGCTGTGTGAGTATATTGACCAAACTTGGTCCCAGAGAAGAACTATGGGAATATACTCCCCCTACCTTTCTTTGCAGAGGTGGAGGGTTATGTGTATTGAAAATCATATGCATTTTTAAATTCCTTTGATATGTTGGTTAGTTTTGCTGAAGGGCTTTTTTTTTCCTTTCTTTTTTATTCTTTGTGACAGGGTGTGGCTTTCTGGGTAGAAGAGGATTATATTTGAAAATATAATTATTATGCAAAAACAGAAAGACAAATGAAAAATTGAGAGTATAATTTTTTTGTAAATGTTCATGGCTTTAATACCATAAAATTCTATTCTCTGTAGCATATACTTATGTATTTTGTAAAGAATAAAATTACCTACATGATAGCAAGTACACCAGTCATCCAGTAGACATTAACAGTAGAGAGGAGCCACAAATTTCAAATGGAGGAGGGTGACATTTCAAGAACCTTTTCTGAAACAAATAAATTCCTTGTTTTTGTGTGTTGCACCTTTGAGTTCTCATTATGATGTGGAAAATCATTTATTGTCTCCAATGAAATAAGCAAGATCACAAACTCATCTAGAAGGAGCTTGTCTTTGGCATTACTTGTCTTGCCCAGGCTAGTGAGCTGATCAGATGTATGCCATTAATGATTTTAAAAGCATAAGTAGCTTTTAGTCTTAGGGAGTCAGGACAGATAAGCTAAATGCTTTTATTTGGGGGGGGGGAAGAGGAGAATTTTACATAAAACTAATATCAATAATAGTGTTTGATATATGAAGAATTGTTATTTTTATGGGAACTTTTGTTGCTATTGACCTGTGTGTATCCTCATAGGTAGGGACCTAGAAAACAGCATTTTTGTATCCTTTTCAGAGTGAGTGTATATAGTAAAAGGTGGGGTTTTTTTGAGAGGGTTGTTTTGTTTGTATCTTTAAAAAAATATTTTCCTAATTAATTCATTCTCTCTAGATTGTGAATTTGGGTTTGAGGCCAGTTGTAGTTGACTTAAGATAGGGCTTAATAGATCATTTAGTCTGATCCCCTCATTTTTCAGATGAAGGAACAGACCCAGAAAAATGACATGACTTTCCCAGGGTGACATGGATAATTACTGGCAGAGTTACTGCTCAAGACCCAGACTTTGGACTACAAATCTTTCCATTACCCATGATGCCTCCCCTTCTAAAATTAATCTCATAGTTAGGACAGCGTGTTTTTGTTGGCTTGTTTGTGGATTTTTTCACTTGAAATAATAATACAATCATAAATAATAATAAGTAATAGCTATCATAGAATACTTGAAGGTTAGTTAGCAAAGCACTTTGCATATTGCTGTCTATTTAATCCTCACAACAGTTCAGGGATGTAGGTGCTATTATTATTTCCATTTTCCAGGTAAGAAAACTGAGGCTGAGGAAGGTTAAAACACATGCCCAGACTCACATAGCCAGTAAGTTTCTGAGGTGGAATTTGAATTCAGCTCTTCCTGACTCCAAGTCCAGTCTTCTATCTACTGGACCACCTATCAGTAATATAGGATGCCATGGTTATTGTTATTTATGTTGCTTATGTAAAACAAATGCTTCCAGAAAGTGATTTATGCCTGACATCTATCACAGTGCCTTAGCCATAGTAGGTACTGAATAAATATTTCATTGAATTGAATTGAATCTAATGTCTGTCAGTCATGATCTGAGAGAGAGAGAGAGAGAGAGAGAGGAAGGGAGGGAGGGAGGGAAGGAGGGAGAGAAACTTTGGAAATGTTGCTTTAGGCACACAGGTTGAACCTAGAACCAATTCCTTATTATTGTTAGACAACTGAGCACAGCTCATAAACTACTGAGAGCATAGCTCATCACACCAGATGTACCAAGGGAACACATGCTGCTGGTTTTCTTTCCCCGACTGTAGTCCCACAAAGCATAAGAATGCACACATAGGTAAAATGTGCTATATACTACCACAAGTAAACTGTTTCCCTCCTGCAAAAATCCTAACTGACCTTTCTTTTTTCTTATGGTACAGTGGAAAGCATAGTAGCCATTGAGTGAGAGATCTTACCTTTGATGCCGACTCTACCTATGAGACCTTGCACAAATTGCCTCACTTCACTGGCCCCCTCCTTCCTCATCAGCAAAGGAAGAAGGTTGGACTCAGGTTCCTGATTTACCTTCTAGCCCATGATCTGCCATCTTTGTATCCTATCCACTGGTTCTGCCATGTCTTAAAGGGACTGGTTGAAACCTCAGTGCCTATGATGGTTACTTTGCTTCTCCTATTTAAACTTGGGGATTTATGTTCTATAAGGATAGAAATTTTCAGGCCTTCTCCCAGTGTCTCAATAATGAATGTGTCTTCCTACATCATTGGTTTTGGTGCCACCTTCTCCATCCTGCTAACAAAGTCTGCAGCTTGTATGGAGGTGTCTTACTACACTTTTACTAGCAATATTGCCATTGGGTGCTTGCATCATTTTTTCCTGGTAAAAGCATAAAAACTAAAAGGACTAGGAAAAGACAAGAATATTCCAGGGGAAAAAGAACAAGAAATGTCCTTATTTTGCCATTTTTTTCATCACAAGTTGTAAAAATTTTTTTTTTAATTTAATTTAGTTTGGCAAATGTTTTATGCAGAGTATTGCAGCAGCAAGCACCCAAGCATCCCCAGGATGGCTGCCAACACAGGTTCTTAGATCTGCTTTTCTAAAGGAAAGCAACTCAAAATGGGTTGACAATCTTGCTTTAATCAAACATATGTCATTTACCTAGTTCAGGGGAAAAAGGTCAGCACCCTGAACTTCAGAGAATACAGAAGTTACAAGCAGAAGTTACAAACAGACAGAGAAACAGATCAAGCAGACAGGCTTCCAACTGTCTTGACCATTACATCCATACTTAGTCAGTTACCAGAGAGGGAAGCATCAACATCTAGGTTTTCAAAGCCGGGGGGGGGGGGGATGGGGGGCTCGACGACTGTCCAGAGTCTCGTCTGGTCAAATCACACATTTCTCAAAGTGAGCCCCAAAGCAAAGTCTTACATCAGGGTATATATAGTCTTCTCCTGGCTCAGAGAATGTAACAACCTTCTTGGCCCACTTCCCAATCAAAAAGCATTCCCAAAAACCAAGCCTCCTGCCACAGGCTCCAGGTATACTTAAGTCTATCAAAGGGCCTAGGGGCAGGAAGATCTTAAATTCCCATTCCCATAACAAGTATCTAACACTAAAAGAAGGAACATGTTATTCTTTCCTACGATGACTTCCAGCATGAATTTCTTTCTTTTCTTCAAACCCCTAAAATCTTGTCAAATCTTTAAATCTTTCTCATTATACATAATAAGTGCTTAGTTGTTGACTTGGCTTCTGACTTCCCGTAGCTATACTTTTGTCCAACTCTAACCAACTCATGCCTGGACACCTGTATCAGTCTCACATCTAGCATCCTTTTAAAATCATCTAACTTCAGATTGACCTAGGTAGATAACAAATCATCATCTTTGATCAAGAACCAGAGAGTTATAAAGGACCTCTAAGAGATGACTTACTCATTATTTTTGTTGTGTCCTTCTCCTAGAATAATTACAGTTCTATGCTCTATAATAATTACAGTTCATTCATATCAAAATCAAAACTTCTCTAATTAATTATATGCTTTAAAACTTGTCACCAGTTGGCACTACTACTTTTCCCTCTTCCGCCCCCCAACTTTCCATATTTTCTGTTACATATCTCCTTGAAGTGTCCACTCAAATCAAGCCCACCTGTTTATTCTTCCACATTGTACCACTGGACCTCCCCTAGGAAGGGTCAGTGGCCTGAAAGGTGCTATCTTTGGAGATAATAGAGGGAAATGTTAAATGAATTTTAGTAGTCAGAAGTCCATAGAATCACAGTTTGCAATGATACTGGTGATGCACAAGTTGATGGCTATGATGTACAGTATAGCTATATAGTGATTTTATTTCATAATTATGAAAGGCTTATTGTGGATACCACTCATTTAGGAAGTAATCATGAATTGCTCTATGACTTCTCCCTTATTGCTGTTTTTAATTGTTATTTAATTTTAACTCTGTTCTATATTCATGTGCACCTAGGTGACTCAATGGGTAGAGCGCTGGCCTTGAATTAGGAAGATCGGGTTCAAATCTAATCTCAGACATTTATTAGCTGTGTGACCCTAGGCAAGTCACTTAACCTCTGTCTGCCTCAGTTTCCTCAGTTATAAAATGGGCATAATAGTAATGCATACCTCCCAGTTATCATAAGGATCAAATGAAGTAATATTTGTAAAGCACTTTGCAAAACTTAAAGTATTGCATAATTGCAAGGTATTATTATTATTTCTCTTTATCTTTTCAACTACATTGTAAAATCATTGGGGCCAGGGACCATATCTTTTGTTTCTTTGTATTGTCTATGGTACTTAAGAGCATCCTATGTAGTAAACATTCAGTATATATTAAGTGGTTTACAAATCTGATTTCTCTATTTCAGCACTAACTTGTGTGACTACTGCCAGGGCCCTTTGTATGGCAAAGGACTTCATCTCATTCGACCTTTTGATGTTTTTAATAATTCACTTCTTCCCATCTTGTTCAATGTCTGCTCTCCAAGATGCTTTAAGTACACATGGTGTGATACAGATATCTTGAATCTTTTGACCAGATGATATCAAAGTCATGACCTCATGATGAAAACAGAAGTTCTACTGCCCAAATCAGAAAATTTTGCAGTCTACAAGTTCTAGTAATGTCTTAGAGAATCTAACTTTAGTGCAGTTACTGTACTTTGAAATATGGACCTCTTAACCTGAATCTTCTCTGTGATCCAGGAACTTTACACAAGTTTATCATTAATAGGAATCACTGGCTATTTCTGAAGGAAGGATTTGTAAGCATCGTTGGAAAATATGGAGACAAGGACAATTTTTTTCATTATGTGTTCTACATAATAAGACAAATGTATTAGAATCTCTAACAATAAACATTTTCTGCATTTAACCTTTTTTACTTATAACGTGCTTCTAAGTTTAGAAACAAGTATGTGAAAATGAAATGTGATTTATGCTCATTATAGTTTCAGGCTTCTGAATGTGTGATCTCATCATTTTAAACTTTAGTGGTATAATATCTAAAGCATGGCTGTATCCAGTACCATCTGCATATTGAATAAACTTTATATTTAGGTTTTTTCTTTTGTTTTTAAAAATAATTCATTTTATATGTCTTTAAATGATGACAAAACCAAGCATGCATTTACCGTTATTTATACTTAAAATGTATATTCCAATGTATAATAAGCCGATAATAGCTTATTTTCTCCCATTCTCTATTTGTTCCTTCATTTCTGTATTTCTGTATAATGTATGTACTTTTTTCTATTTACATAGTTATAGTTTGTGTGTATATTGCTCTTTTGGTTATGTTTTGTATTATATAAATATTCTTTTATAAATATTTTAATGACATAATACTGTATATATTCTAGATGATTAAGTCATTAACCAATATTTAGGAGTGGGTTTTTTTTTCTATTATAACATAAGATAGTATTTTGATAAGGAAAAATATAAGGATTAGACCTGTGGTTTTATTGGTATGGAAACTCAGTGTTAAGAGTCTCAGGAAGACCTAGATTCAAATCCTGCATCTAATGAATACTAGCTATGATACCCCCAAACAAGTATTTTAATATTATATTAAATTGAAAAATGTATCATGACATAGAATCAAATTACAACTAAGGTGAGACACCAGGAGCTTTGTCTCAGGTCCCCAATTTTAGATATCGTTAATAGCACTTCTTGTCATTCAGAAGCTAGAAATGAGAATTTTAGTGCCTAGTTATGCAAGAATGATAAATTTTTAAAAGGAGTAAGTCAACTATGGTAAGCTCCTTTCATGTTCTCCTCTTCTCCTCCTTTCCCCTCACCCTAGGCTCCCCAGAAGTCTACCCCTAAGAATTTCAGGGTAATCCAACTTCCCACAAATTAGAAAGGCAATTTCTATAGATGGATAGATAGATAATAGACTGATAAAGCATTTAGTAAGTGCTAATTGCTGAGGATAAAAATACAGTAAAGCAGTCCTCTTACTAAAAGAACTTACATTCTAATGGGGAAGACAATACCTAAAGGGGACCTAGAAAGGGGGAGGAGGGAACAGATAATCAGGAAATAGCCTCGTAGGGGCGGCCAGGTGGCTCAGCGAGTAAGAGCGCCGGCTCCAGTGTCGGGATGACCTGGATCAAATCCGGGCTCGGACGCTCAACACCACACCCAGAAATAACTGGCCGTGTAACCTTGAGCAAGTTACTTAACCCCAATTGCTTAAAAAAAAAAATTTAAAAAAAAAAGGAATGGCCTCGTTCTATGAAAGACATAGTTAAAGGTCTGTGGAGTCATGATTACACTCCTTGTGATCTTCTCATCTCCCTTCTCTAGCTCTAGACTCAGCTGCAGTTCTTGGTTGCGATATCATTCTGTTCTTTCAGAAAGAGCAGTGACCTCTTAACCTAGGCCTGAGAGAAGACTCCTCTGTTCTGCTCCCTATGGGCCTGTATTGATGGAGGGTATATTCTTAACTCTAAGAGGGGAGGAACTTCCTCCCACTGTAGTGTAAGCATCACACCCAAGAATCTTGGTCCTAACCTTGGTCAACAATTCATGGTTCCAAAGAACACTATAGGAGGGAAATTTCTTGTCACTAAGACACAGGGTTTAGGCCTTCGTCCTTTGATCTCTTTGTTTTATGAAGGTGGAAAGTCCTGCCCATGAGAGTATGACTGCCAAAGATCCCAGTGCCAATCAATAAACATTTATTAAGTGCCTACTATGTGCTAAGCACTGTGCTAAACATTGAGATGCAAAAAGAAGGGAAAGACAATCCCTGTCCTCAAGGAGCTCACAATCTAACAGGGGAGACAACATGCAAAGAAGGTGGGATTTGGGACTTAAAGGAAGCCAGAGAGGTCAGTAGTTGCATTCCAGGCACAGCAGACATCCATTGAAAATGCCCAGAGCCAAGAGAGGGAGTGTCTTGTTTGTGGAACTGCCAGGAGGCCAGATCAAAAAGAATGTGGTGGGAAGTAAAGGGTAAGAAGACTGAAAAGGTAGGAGGGGGCTTTGAGTGCCAAATAGAGCATTTTGTATTAGATCCTGAAGGCAATAGGAAGCCAGTGGAGTTTATTGAGTACAGGGGTGATAGGATCAGACCTGAATTTTAGGAAAATCACTTTAGTGGTTGAATGGAGGATGGATTGGATTGGGGAGAGACTTGAGGCAGGCAAATGTATCAGCAGCCTCCTGCAATAACCCAGGCATGAGGCAATGAGGGCCTGCTCTTGAGTGATGAGAGTATCAGAAGAAAGAGGGGCATGCATTCAGGAGATGTTACAAAAGGGGAGAGTGGGGGGTGAAAGATAAGGAGGAATCCAGGATGATTCCTTGTGAGCCCAAGGCACTGGGAAGATGCTCTGTAGTAATAGGGAAGATGGGGTAGGGTTAGAAGGGAAATGAGTTCTGTTTTGCATATAGGGAATTTAAGATATCTACTGCATTGGTCAGCAAGTTAGAGACCTATTGGGGAGAGAGGAGTTCCCTATCAATGGAAGTTGGGGTTCAAACTCTTAGTCCTTAACTCTCTTTAGTGAAGGCCAGGGGTACAACGCATGGAGGTATGGCTACCAAGGGGCCTAGCCCCTGCTCTGAGGGAAGAGAAGAAGAGAATTTGGAACTCAACATTTTTTTTAAAAAGTTAAAATTTTTCATTTATATGTAACGGAAAAAATTAAATTAAAAAGAAGAAAAAATTATTTAGCAGTTACTATCCACAAAGGAATGGAGAACATGGAAAATGATATTCTAAAAGGCAAATAATATAGGTTTACAAAAAAGAATAATTTATTCAGAAAATCCTCAGGGCGACAGGTGGCACAGTGAGTAGAGCACCGGTCCTGGGGTCAGGAGGAACTGAGATCAAATCTGCCCTTGGACACTTGACACTTAACTAGCTGTGTGACCATGGATAAGTCACTTAACCCCAATTGCCTTGTCTTCCCCCCCTCCAAAAGGAAAAATCCCTTGGGGGGGAAAATGGAACTTAAATGAAATAGAAGACTTCTAGGAATTCCTCATAAAAAGACTGAAACTGAGATAAGTTTTGAAATACAAACTCAGGAGTAAAGAGAAACAGGAGAGTTAAATATGAGTGAGCAATTGAGAATAGAGTTTATAAGGATGAAATGTTTACATTCTAATGGAAGAAGGGCGTAAAGATGACAGAAACATCCACTAAGAACTATATTGTCATCAGAGGCAAATGAGAGCATCAAATAAGATAGAGGGTTTGGAAGGGATTTAAAAAATATTTTAATGATCTTAAAAGAAAAGAAAGGGAAAAGGAAAAAGATGCAAGAAGAAAAGAAAAGGAATGAGGTGGGAGGGAACTTATCTCGTAAAATCAGAGTGCAAAAGTAGAAATTTATACAAATGAGGTCCACGCATCATTTGAAATTTTGTCTTATCTGAACTCGTCAAAGGGGGTTAGAACACACGTTTTTGATATAGAAATATATTCTACTCAAAAGGGAAAGTGGGAAAATGCGTAGTCCTTGAAATAACCTTAATCAGTTGTGAATAACCTTACTATATTTTAGGAGGAAGTTCCTGGATGTTTGATCCTGTGGCAGGAAAAGGATATTTATTATATGTAATAAGATATTCTCAACACTAAGACTTTGTTTAGCTTAATTCATATATTCCCTTGGAAAATCTGTGTCATCTTATTCATGAAATATAACAGGGAAGATCTGGGACCAGTGACCTGGAGTAGAAGAATTTGGTTCATGTACTTGTTTTACTACTTGTGAGCTATGCAACCTTGGACAAGTTATTTAACCTCTCAGAGCATTATTAGTTTCCTAATCTGTAAAATAGAGATGATAATTAATTGGTCTGCCTACATCACAGGCATGTTGTTTATGGGTTTAAAGCATTTTGTAAACATGAAATATTCGATATATGTGAGTTATTATCACAGTCATCTTACAATGTGTTTTAAAGTTGTTACTGATTTTCTAACATGATTTTTCTGTGGGTTTGGTTTTGCATATCTCTTGTGTAATACATATTTTCTATACTTCAAAGTGAAGTGGATTAAAGGTACTCAGAGCCCTTAATCAGTTTAGCTTTGTCCATGTGCTTTTAATTTGGGGACAAGGTCCTAAAATGTAAGAATTATCTGTGTAATTTATAGTAATGTAAAAATGGCTCCACAAAGTAGATCAATGATTTTCTGTCTCTCAAAGGGATTGGGTCCAGAATTAAGAGAGAGATAGGAGTCTCCATGATGCACACACCATCTATTTGGAGAACACTCTGCTAGGGCACAGAATTTCCTCTTAATTTCAGCTGGAAAAAAGCTATCCTCTTGGTCCAGAAAGCAAGAAGCTTGATGGTCTTATGACAGCATTCTGCCCAGGACACTTATTTTCCATCCTTTTGGGAGAGTGGGCAGCCTAAATGGAATTTTCCAATTTCATTTTCTCTTTCTTATGGCAACATACCAAGAAATAATCACAAATTGATTTACAGTCTCTCCCTTGGCAAGACTCAAGAAACCTGAAATTGTCCTTGCATTCAGATTACAAGTGCATCCTTTCCTTCAGCTGTGTTTGTCATCACAGCTAGCAGATCTATGGCCTACCCTCTCATTGGGACAGAACATAGGGGAGCACAGACATTTTTGTATGAAAAGGAACATAATATATCACATGGAAAAGGCAAAAAGACGACACATGATCACTTAACATTATTTACTTCCTAAGTTGATATAGAAACAATTCAGAGTAGGAAAAATGAGAATATTTACTTCATAAACTTCCAATGTGGTTCTTAGAACAAAACTTCAAGCTCAAAGGATTTTTAGAGGTCATGTAGTCTCACCTCTACATTGAATAGATGAAGAAACTGAGGCTGTGAGATATTAAGTGCTTTTCCAAGGTCATACTACTAATCAGAAGCAAAACTGGGAATAGACCCTGGATCTTCTGACTTTTACTTAGACCAGTGCTATTTTTTTCTACACCAGACTACCTTTCAAGTGTTCTTCTCCTAAAAGTAGGTGGCTACCTCCATGGGGTAATTTGAGGGTCTCCTAAAGAATCTGTATCCTCATAATCTTCTCTACTTATCTGCCAAGATGCCTGAAATTTATGGTAGCATAGAAAGATCTTTGGATTTGGAGTCAGAGTAACTAGGCTCACATCTCAACTCTGTCCCTTATTTTTTGCTTGGAAAAGTCACTCCACCTTTATAGGCCTCAGTCTCCCCATCTATAAAATGAGGAGATTGGACTGGAGAACCAGTAAGGTCCCTTCCTACTCTGATCCTATCACTGGAAAGGCATTCCTTCAGCTTAATTAAGCATAGTCTCCCTGTTACATTGTGAATATTCCTGTGAGGTATCATATATTAATATACCAATGTATCAAAGCTAGCTCTTTTCTTTACTTCAGAAGCCTACAGCTAGCTTGAAGGTCAAGTGCACTACAATGCCAGATTTGGGAAGAGATAATACCAAACCGTCTTGTGCTGTGCTATGTGGAGAGGTGAGACATAAGTAAGTCACTACAGCAGGGAGCTTTGAGCGGCCAGGTAAAAGACACCAGTCACCTGGTACAGAGGCAATGAGAATAGATAGATAGATAGATAGATAGATAGATAGATAGATAGATAGATAGATAGATAGATAGATAGATAGATAGATAGATAGATAGATAGATAGATAGATAAAGTAGATAAGCAGATAGATAAAAATAAATAAGATAAAATAGCCCCAGAGACAAATTTAACGTGCTTCACAATTCTTACAAGAGGCACACTGAATGTTACAGCTGGATGGTCTTTCATTCAACCCTTTCATTTTAAAACAGAGGAAATTAAGCCCCACCAAGGTTCAAAGACTCTCTGATGTCACACCACTGTTAGTGAGGGGGCTGGGACTAGGGCCTCCTCACTTTTCCCTGCTCTGGATGCTTCATTTAAAATAGAAAATAGAAAGGATAAGAAGGAAAGAGAGAGAAGGAAGCTAATAATTTCCATTCTTCCATCCTGACACCAGATAAAGAAACAGATTTTTCCATAAAGAGCAGAAAAAGAAGAGTGTCTGTCCCTCTGGGTCTAAGAATTGTAAGCTCCTTAAAGTCAGAAGTGTTGCCCTTTTTTCTTCATATCCCCAGCAGTACCTGACATATAGTAGGTGTTTAATAAATGCTTGTTGACTTATTTGCTGAAAAGATCAAATAGGCCCAGATTCAATAAAGGTGACAATGCTAAGTGTTGTATGCGTGTGTGTGTCTATCTGTACATCAGGGGATTAGATCATACATGTATTTAGGCTTATGGTATGAATCACAAATATTGATACATAACTCCATGAGGGATCTTAAAGGGACTAAAAGGCACTGATCACTAGACCATATGCAAACTGCCTATTTACAAGATTCAGAAGGGTGCACTTCTCAGGATTTCCCCCTTTCCCCACCACAGCAAGCCTGGGTCCCAAAGTGAGGTTTGTTGAAAAGAATGCTGGGTTTGAAATCAGAGGAGACCAGAGTTTGAATCTGGGCTCTGCTCCATCCCAGGTGTGAAACCTGAACTAAGTCATTTAAATTCCCTGGGTCTCAGCTGCCTTATTTGGAAAAAGAGTGGATTAGACTAGATGACCAAAAAAGTCCCCCTGAGCACTAAATCTATGATCCTATTATTAGATATGTGATTGTTCTGCAATGATCTTTTGTACAACCAACTAATTTCTTTATACAGAAAAATGAAATTAAATTAAATAGAGAAAATGAGGCATAAATCTAAACATAAAGGACTGAGGAAAGAAGTTCCTAGGTGATAAAAACATCTGGGAAAACTAGAAGGCAGAAATTGGACTTATGCCAGCATCTTACACCATTTTGCACAGTAAATTCAAAATGGACCCATGATTGGGGCAGCCACGTGGTGCAATGAATAGAGTACTGGCCCTCTAGTCAGGAGGACCTGAGTTCAAATTTGGCCTCAGACACTTAACACTTACTAGCTGTGTGACCTTGGGCAAGTCATTTAACCCCAATTGCCTTCCCAATTCCTGCCTTCCCCCCTCCAAAAAGACAAAAAAATAAAACCAGACCCATGACCTGAATATTAAAGGTCTTTTAATAAAAACAAATTAGAAGAAAAACAGATAATAAACCTGCTATAGGTAGAGAAAGAATTCTAATCTAAACCAAAAGCAAATCATATACCACAAGCTATGAGGAAAGAATTCCAAACTGAACTGATTGAAGCAAATGAAAAAGATAAAATAGAAAATCCTAACTGCTTGAAATTGAAAAGCTTTCATACATAATACATCTAGGGTATATTTTCAATGTTTGTTTTTGCTTTCTCTAGTAGCATCATTAGAACTCCTGTTTTTTTTTATTTCCCTGATATATAGTAAAATTTTCTGCCTCCCTGCTGCTCATTTTTCATTCTTTGTGTATCTTTGTTTTTTTTTTTAGTATGTTTCTTGTAAGCAATAGTTGTGGCATTTTATTTTCTTATCCAATTCATCACTTTTTTTTGTTTTTTTGAATTACTTAATCCATTCATACTTAAAGTTATGAGAGTTAGGTTTATACTTTTCTCCATTTATTTGTAATGTTTTTTCCCCTTTTCCTCCTAAAATACATTGCTATATCTCTTCGGCTATTTTAACTTAATCTATTTAAAGGCGATCCTATTTCTACTAGATTTCTTCCCCTGCCCCTCAAGCCCATCTCCATATAAAGATAAATATAGAGATGTCCCACCTCATATCTTTAACTGGAGTTCCACCTTTGTGGGAACGAGTACAGCTGTGTGAGTGATCACTCCTTCAGTCTCCTATGTTCAAGAGACATACTAGTACTCCAGATATTCTAGAGAACAATTCATAACTATACCCCAAGGACTATATAACTGCATACCCTTTGACTCAATGATACACTGCTAAGTTTGTATCCAAGAGAGATCAAAGAAAAGGGGAAAGGACCTATTTGAACAAAAATATTTATAGCAGTGTTTTTTTGTGATGGCAAAGAATTGGAAATCGAGGGGATGGCCATCAATTAGGGGATGGCAGAACAAGTTATGGCATCTGTTTGTGATGGAATACTATTGTGTCATAAGAAATTATAAGCAGAAAGCCTTAAATGAACTAATGCAAAGTGAAATGAGTAGAACCAGGAGAACATTGTACACAGTAACAGCAATACTATGATGTTAATCAACTGTAAAAGACTTAGCTGTTCTGATCAATGTTCTTATAATTCAATGCAGTTCCAAAGGACCCATGATGAACAATGCTATCTACCTTCAGAGAGAGAACTGATGAACTGTGAATGCTGGTTGAAGCACATTATTATTATTGTTATTATTATTAATTTCAGGGAGAAAGAGGTACTGGGTTTGTAATTATAACTGTTACAATCAGATGTTTGAATTATAGGGCATATGATTCTGGGGTTTAGGATAAAAGCCATTTTCCCTAGACATTTGGGGTAAGGAAGGAGTATTTCCTCCCTAGATTTGGATAGTAATAGATAATTTATTCTTGGCCAGCTTAACCTTTCCTGCCATCATATACTTACTTCACAGAACACAATTGTACAAACATATTTATCAAAGCAAACATCAAGCAGTAACAAGGAAAGTCATACAGACAAGTTTAGGAGATAGAATACACAAGAATCTGGGGAGGAGTTCAACTCTGAGACTTGAGAGTGAGATAATATCTCTGCTCAGCTGGGAAGAGAACAGCCTCACCCTGTGAATTCACTTTTAGTAGTTTTTGGAGTTCTAGGCACTGAAAATTGAAGGACATGTTGGGATATCAGCTTTTTCTTTACACACCTTAAGTTTTGAGAGAATCTCCCATTTGCCATCCAAAGGGTGTGCATTCTTCCCTTTTTCTGTCTCTCGTTGTCAATCAGGAGTCCTATCTCCCTTGGTGTACTCAGTGGCCCAAGGCTGTCATTCTGAGAATCTCCCAAAACACTTAGGGTTAGGGCTACATAAGGCTCTGGGAAGAGGAAGGGAAGGATTACTAAAGACTACTACTCTAAATTACTAGCATTTATAAAATGCTTTGAAGTTTGCAAAGTGCTTTAAAAATATTATCTCATCCTTACAACATTCCTGTGAGGTAAGAGCTATTAATATCTCCATTTTACAGATGAGGAAACTGAGGCTAAGAGAAGTTAAGTGACCTACCCAAGGTCACACAACTAGGAAGTGCCTAAGTCAGAATTTGAACTCAGGTCTCAGGTTCTATCCATTGTGACACTTAACTGATGATGAAAACAGAAAGCATTTAGGAAGGCAATGAAGGATTAAGACTGACTTGAAAATTGTAGTTGTTTGCAATATGTGTTTATGGGATGTGATTTCTTCCACTAACCCCTACCCTTTACTATCTGAGTGATATTTCCTCCTTTGTTTTGACTGAGACTTGCTCTAGAAAGTATTAGCTGCAAACACCTGGGATATAGTTTATTAGAGGACTGCCCATACTCTGGAAATGGGGGAAAGTGACTGATCTAGAACTCCCAAACCACTGTTACCCAATAAGTCCTCATGTGGTGTATGATTATCTTGACTTCCTATCTGATCTCATTATTCTAAGTACTCATGTTACTCTGAGGTCCCATGTACTAAGAATGTTTCATAACTGAGAGCATTGGTTTCCAAACTTAGCGTACAAACATATCCCTCCCTCATGCACTACCATGGTTAATTATGCTAGTGGTGTTACAAGAGACCAAGAAAGTCAAAGACAGAAGAAAAGGTCCAGTATATCCCAAAATATTCACAGCAGCTCTCTATGGGGTAGAAAAGACCTGGAAGCAGGAGGAATGACAAAGTGAATCATGGTCTATGAATATAATGGAATGTTTTTCTGCTATAAAAAATAAATTTGAAGAATTCAAAGAAACCTGAAAAGACTCTGACTAATGGGGATCAAAATAATTTGAACCAAGAGAATATACACAAGTAAAATAATGTACAAGGGATCACTAAAAGGAAGTTAAATTGAGTAATTAAAAAAAAAACAATGAAATTCTTTGTTGTTGTTTTTCAATCATATCTGACTCTTCCTGACTCTATTTGGGGTTTCATTGGCAAAGTTACTGGAGGGCTTTTCCATTTCCTTCTCCATTTTATATATAATCTCATTTTATAGATGAGGAAACTGAGGCAAAGAGGGTTAAGTGACTTGCCCAGGGTTACACAGCTAGTACAAGTACCTGAGGCTGGATTTGAACTCGGTCTCCTTTAACTCTAGTCCTGGCGCTCTGTTCATTGCACCACCTAGTTGCCAAAATTCTCAGAGAACAAATAACGAAACATGCCTTTCCCATAATAACAGAGGGAGAGGATCCAATAGGAGAGAAAATTGCATGCATTGTGAGATGCAGACACTATGTTGAATCTTCTTGTTTACTTTTCTTTGTCAAAAGGGAGTAGTCAATCAAGAAAGAGGATGGGAAATGAACGTATCATTTAAACAAATCACATCAATAAAACACATTTATTTGTTTTCAAATGAAGGAATTTGACCGTGACAAACTCCAAGGTCCTTTGACCGTGACAAACTCCAAGGTCCTTTGCAGCTCTAGAATCTATGATCCTATGATTGTTAATCTGACTTAGAAACAGAGCCATAAATTGTCAATAATTGGGCAATAAAAGGAAGACCATCAAAATGATAGTAAACAATTAGATACTGTGGTGGGTGAATGATGAAATGATTGAGGAAACAAAGGGTCAAGCCTCCAAACATATTGATTTATTAAACAATTGTAATGGTAAGGGTATTTGAAGATCTTTTCTGCCCCTTGATAGGCTTAAGTGAATTTGAGGACCTTCCCTGACTTGAAAATATACTCTGCCCCCTAATAGACTAAATGTAGTCACATGGAGCCTGTGGTGGGAAACTTGTTTTTCAGGAATGCCCACACCTTGTTACTTTGTACTTGGGCAGTGGGGTCACAAGGGTTGTGACCCTGGAGAAGGTTATATATACCCTGATGTGAGATTTTGCTTTGGGGGCTCATGCATGGGAAGAGTTGTGTGATCTGGCCAGATGAGACTCTGGGTAGCCCAGATGTTGGTGCTTCTCTCTCTGGTAACTAACTAGATATGGATGTAGTTGTCAGACAGCTAGAAGCCCTGTCTAGTGGTCTGTTTCTCTGTCCATGTTTTTTGTCTGCTTGTAACTTCTGTTTGTATTTTCTCTGAAGTTCAGGGTGCTAACTTTTCCCCCTGAACTAGGTAAATGTTTGTTTGATTAAAGTAAGATGGTTAACCACTTTTTGAGTTGCTTTCCTTTAGAAAAGAAAATCAAAGAACTTGTGCTACCTGCCATCCTGGGTAGGCTACCATGCTTGCTGCTACAGCTATGCATGCCAGTTGCATAGCAAATAGGTTCCAGGTCTTCCTCAGAATTGGCACTGGACCCTGAATACAGGGGGAGGCAGACTTTTATGCATTAAAAACAATCAAATAAGACCAAATAGTTAAAATAAAACAATTAACAAAGTACAAACCAGTATAAAAAGTTAGGTAATATGATTTCTAATTGGAGAAAAGATTAGGGGCTTTCCAAGTTGGGAGGAGGAGAGCAAACAAGTGCAATTCCCTAATATCAGAAAAATAAGTGTCCCACTCCCCCCCCCCCCCCCAAGTATCTGTAACAATCAAAGGAACTTGGAAATAGTACAGGGTCAGTAAATAGATCCATACAGGGTCAGTTTTTAGATAAGAGATATGGGTGGATTGAGATGTATAATTATGAGAAAACTTGAATCAATCTTCAGATCTGACCAGGTTTCTGGTTAACATAACCTAGGTCCTTGGTTAAGGGTTTCTAAGCAACAGGGAGAGTGGTCCAGCTTCCCAGTCACGCAGGGATAGGTTCAAACAGCGCAATAAAGTCTTCTCACCTTTCCCACAATTGAATAAAGTTTTCTCACAAGACAGAAATTGGAATAGACCCATAATTGAATATAAAGGGAACTGAGTTAGCTCCAGAATTGAGTCATAAGATGGAGTATGGTTCACTCAATTCCTACAAATGAGCACACACTGTTCTACTCCCCTCAGTTTCCTCAATACTAAAGACAAAGACTAAAAATAAAAGGAAAACAGAAGTAGTTGATTCTGTTTTGTTTCCCTTACTGATGCTTTTGGTTTTTTACATCACATTCATTTCTTCATTTCCCCCATACTTTCACATGCTCCCTTAAATGTAACAAAGAAAAAAATAACTTAGCAAAATAATATCATTCCTGCTTTCTCCCTATGCTTGAATTTTATGTTACTCCTTGTGGGAATCCATCCAAGGGCCAAGCCCTGTCTGTGTTCTCCTGCCTCCTGTGTGGTTTTAGGGAGATGCCTCTAGATTATGCTGCCTACTGAAATACAGAAGGAAAAGTTTCACTTGAAGGTCCCAATGAAAGTGGGTCCCAGTTATTTAAGGCTTTCCTTCAGCCACTTATTTTAGCTTAAAATACTGTTGGAAAGCATGTATTAAGAGATGTTTTTTTTTAATTGAATGAAAGAATTCTGATTCTTAATTAATACAAACTGAGAGTATTACAGAAAGGGGAGTATAAAAATGTGTTTGATGTTCACCACTGAAAGAGTGAAACAAATAACATATTCTCTGTGTTTTTCTTTACAACTTGGGTTTGAAGTGATGCTGTGCTGGCCTCCCTTGCTCACAAATTGCTGTTGCAATGTTAAAGTTGTGAAATTAGACAGGAAATGCAATAGTGATAACTAACATGAAATATAGTCCAGATAGCACTTGTTTCCTGTAGCTGAGGTTAAAAACTTCTGATGGCAGAGAACACCCTCTGAGAAACTGACCCATAAAGATCTCTCACTCCAAAACAACTCTAATCAGCTCTCAGCTACCAGACTTCCCTGTCTGGTCCACTCTCCTTTGTAAGTTTCCATAGTGATGATGCAGGGCATGCAGTGGACCTTCTGTCGATATGCATGTCTGGCTGCCTCTCTATATAATGGAAGGTTGTAAGGCAAAATGGAAGTGGATGAAGAAATGGGTCAATAAATTTGGAACTTAACTGAAAAGGGAGAGATTATAACCCCTTGAAGGATGATTGAATGCATATATATGTATATATAATCTGGATCTCTAATATTGAGACAGGAAACTACTTCCACTGATTTAGTTTGTAACTTACAAGTCTTAGAAAATTGGGGCAGCTAGGTGTCGTACTGGATAGATCATGGGCCCTGAAGCCGGAAGGATCTGAGTTCAAATTGTGCCTTGGACACTTGACACTTAGTAGTTGTGTGACCTTGGGCAAGTCACTTAACTCCAATTGTCTCTAGCCCCACCCCCCAACCCCAAAAGAAAATTGCCTTGGGCACTGAGAGATTGTGATTTACTTAGTGTCACATAGCCAGTAATTATCAGAGGAGAGACTTGAATCCAGATCTTCCTAAGGGCTCTTCCTATGTCTTACTTAGACTTAATTACTTAGACTAAATTAATACAAATAGAGCATCCTAAACAAGGAAGATGATAGTCTCAAGTCTCACTTGGGAGAAATCTCAGGCTGGTGTTCAGTTTTTGCTGTCACATTTTAAAAGGCAAGTCATGAGACGAGAAATAAAAAACTATCAACGGATATGGTATCTTGATTTTAACTTATTATTGAGTATTATCCCTGTTTTTGCTGTTGTTATTGATGTGGTTAGTGTGCACAGGCATTATCCTGGGTCCTTGTCGGTCCATTCATATAGCTGTTAGTACTGGCATCTGTGATATCTCCTTATAAAGATATGAAGTCCTCATTGTCTCACTGGTAAGGCCTCTGATCTGGTCTTAAGTAGATGCCATCTTGATAAAGAGTGACTTCTTTTTCTTGTTTTGGATGTCTGTTGTGCTACTGATATCACACTAATGATGACTGATTAATAATTG
Organism: Petaurus breviceps papuanus; assembly: GCF_028583685.1. Taxonomy (NCBI): domain Eukaryota; kingdom Metazoa; phylum Chordata; class Mammalia; order Diprotodontia; family Petauridae; genus Petaurus; species Petaurus breviceps. The sequence goes on along the minus strand of NW_027187281.1, from coordinate 6,364,094 downwards.
ATTAATTTGTAGCTAATTTATATACTCCTAGTCTTGACCATTTAAAGCAGGCACAGAGATGTTAAGGCTGGAAACCAGAGAGACCAGAGGCTATCCAGAAAGCTAGTTGGTTCCTTGAGATATCTTGAGGAAATATCTATACATACAATCTGGTAGACCCTCAGAAGAAAAGCAATAATGCAGGAATAGAAGGAATGGAAGAGACCAGAAGCAGCAGCAGAGTGGAAGTATATGAAGGACTATGGGCCTCAGTTTCCTGATTCATAAAAGGAGAGCAATGGCCTTTGGCCACGTCTGCTCTTCTCCCCATTAAGTCCTGATAGCCATTTGTAAATGTAGAATGAGGAAGTGCACCAAGGGCTATGGACAGAGTGAGAATTTAACTGGATAAAACCAAGAAAACCAGGTCAAAGAGGTGAAAGTCCAGGGAAATAAAGTTATAAAATAAGAGAAGAGGAGTCCAAAGACACATAGCCCCCAAATCAGGCATTCCTTGTTTTGATAACGGCTTGATTGACCACTCACTCCCCATTCTCCAAGATGACATGGCATCCAACTTTTGGGGATAAAAGCAGTTTCAGGGAGGGGTGTCATTTTTCTTCTGACCTAGTAATACCCTCACCATACCCACCAGCTGCTATTGACACCCTGTCTTCTATGTAAGACAGGGGGAAATGAGGGGAACCCACTAGCCTGTCTGATTACAATTGCTATCTTTCAGGTTTTTCTTCCAACATCCTATCAATAATGTTCTTGAATCATTTGATGATCATAGAAAAGCATTATTGTAATGACAGCCCATTTCTTACCTGATCCTGAACCAGAGGCCCCTCCTGTCAAATTTAAGGCAGGGTAAACTAGAAGACTGATGATAGAGCTTCCATCTCTAATTTGTATTTCTGAGCATTCCCCAGCCAAGTTCAAGAAGTGGGACGAACAGAAGTAGAGGAGCAGCAGGGGGTGAGAGGTAGCATGAAGAGCAAGTTCCTGAACCAGCAGGGGATACCTCAAAATTTCCTTCACCCTGTGAGAACACCCAACCAACTTTCCCAACACCCATGTGCATTCACATCTACCGTGTTTCCCCGATAATAAGACACTGTCTTATTAATTTTTTTGGACAGAAAAACACCAGAGGGCTTATTTTCAGGGGAGGGCTTATTTTAATGAACATTGACATCAATTTTAATAAACAGGTAAATGTGAACAAAAAAATGTACCTTTATTCAATAAACAAATCACTGGGGAAGAACAGGATTACGCGCTCACTGCTGCAGCTCTGATTGGATGCAGCTTGGATCATGGCATGCGTTTCACGGGGGGGGGGGGCGGTGCATACAGAGGGTACCGTAATGTAGCGTGTAGCGCAGGGGATCACCTTCACTACAGTAGCAATCTCAATAGGGCTTATTTTCGGGATAGGTCTTATTATCGGGGAAACACGGTAATATTCTCCCTTGATTTTGTATTTAGAATGGGTCTATTGGGACCTTGGAGAAAGTCCCTAGCTTTCTTTGGCTCCAGGGTATACAACAATGCTTAGCACAGTACTTAGTACACACTTAATAAATGCATTTCTTAAGCTCCTGCTATGTGTCAAGTACTTATTTAATCCTGAGCCTTTTATCTATTTCAGGCAGTTTAGTAACCTATGCAAATGTTTATTTTACTTATACTTTTCAAAATTGCTTTCCATGCAGACTGAAAAACAATAGCATTCACACGGTTCTTACTTTAATAGGATTAAATCAGACTTAATTTCCCCCTTGCCGGTCCCTTTGCAGATTCCATAGAACAAACTACTTCAATTACTGGACACTATAATGATGCATTACTGCTTTGTTAATGAGGCATTGATTTTAGTTTATGGTTATACTTATCAATGCAAATGTTATTAAGCTATTGCCTGTCACAAAGGGCTTTTGATAAACTGGAGCAGATCCAAAGGAGAGTGAAATGGATTGGAAGGGAATGAGAATCATGTCAGGTGAAGATCAGTTGATGAGGACAGTCAGCCTAAGGTAGGACAACTTAGTGGGATGATATGATAACCGTGTAACTATTTGGAGGACTATCCTGGGCCTATTGTGGGTAGCTCAAGGGGGCAAAAGAACTTAAATCAATGGGGGGAAGTTATGCCGAGCCTCATTTGTGCTTGACAGGGGCAGGATCAGGGGGAAGTTAGGTGGCAAAGTAGAGAGAGCACCAGGCCTAGAGTCAGGGAGATCAGAGTTCAAATCACACCCTGTCTATGGCCATGAGCAAATCACTTCCCCATTTGCCTCACTTTCCCCATCTGTAAAATGAACAGGAGAAGGAAATGACCAAGCCATTCCAGTAACTTTGCCAAGAAAACTTCAAATAAGGTCACAAAGAGTTGGACGTGACTGAAATATAATTCACCGAGGGATAGAATCTGTTATCTCTATGGCATATGGATAAATGGTATATGGAATATGGCCTGGATGAGGAAAATCCCTTGACAAATGCAGTTTAGCATCTTCTCTGCAATGCATAGTCTTAGGAGATTGCCAAGAGCCCTAATAGGGCAAGTGACTTGCCTAGAGTCCCATAGACAATATTTGTCAGCAATTTTATTTGAATCCAGGGTTTCCTGACCTGCTTAGGTCTACTTACAATGGAATGGGCTGCCTTATGAAATACTGAATTTCCCCCGACTGTTTAAGGAGGGGCTGGACATCCACTGGTCAGATATACTGAAGGGTATACCAGATAATAAGGAATGCAGAAGAGTAGAGAGAATACAGGAAAGGAAGCATGGTATAGTGGGCATGACCCCTTGTTCTAGGAAATCAGAAAACTTGGGTTCAAGGTCCATTCTGCTATTATCTGTGACTTTGGGCAAGTCATTTCATCTCATCACTGAACCTCAGCTCCTCATTGTTAAATGAAACAAAGGGACTAAATGCTCTCTCCAGGGTCTAGCATTCAATGATTCTAATTTCACATGTGTCTGAGGTTAGGCTAAATAGATGACCTATAAAGTCCCTCCCAACCTTATGGAGCTATGAAAAATAACTTATAATTCTCAGTGTTTATTTGAATCACAGCAACAACTTCCTTTTTCCACTCTATTCTTTGCAATCTCTGCCATCCTTCAGATGCCCTACCACTCATGTTTTATGGTGCCATTCACCCTGCATTTTCTGGGACAGTCTCCATTTCAAGAAAGGAAAGTAGAATTTCATTGAGACTTTGCAAAAATAATAGCCTTTGGAAGAACATGCACCCTGATTTATGGTCTGGGAAATTTTTCTGCTATCTCTGTGTAATTTACATAGTCTTCTGAGTCTTTAAAGTTAGTATCTTGTAGCATAATTAGGATTTGTCAGAGTGGGAAGCATATAATGGAAGACTCGGGAGGGATACTTTCTTCAACTATGACCTGGATAAAAGGTAGGTGTCCTGTGGCCTTGAGGCCACATGTGGCCGTCTAGGTCCTTGGGAGCAGGCTTTTGACTGAGTCCAAGTTTTACAGAACAGATCCTTTTATTAAAGGGATTTTGTTCTGTGAAGTTTAGATTCAGTCCAATGGACTACACCTAGGTCCTGGACAGATAAAGTTTGCCTTTGGTGATGAAGGTGAATGAGTAGGCCCTAAGGTTATTCAGTCATATCTGATTCCTCATAACCCCATTTAGGGTTTTCTTGGCAAAGATACTGGAGTGGTTGGCCATTTTCTTCCTCAGCTCATTTTACACATGAGGAAACTAAGGCAAACAGGTTCAAGTGACTTGCCCAGGGTGACACAACAAGTAAGTGCCTGAGGCCAAACTTGAACTCAGGAAGATGAGTCTTCTTTACTCCGGACCTGGTGCTCTATTCACTGTGCCACCTAGATTAGATGAGATTGCCTAACACAGAAGCCTCTTTATCCTTTCTCGTGTGGTTGTGGAGTCTTCCTGACTCCAGGCCCAGTATTCTGTCCACTGTTCCACTTTGCTGCCTCTGAGATCTAAGGTACATGGTGATAATATTACACATTTCTTTTTAGTTCTTAAGATTTGCAAAGTGCTTTCACTACACTATCTCATTTAAGCAAGTATTATCCCTATTTTATAGATGGAGAAACTGAAGCCCAGAGAGGTGAAAAAAATTGCCCATAGTCTCACAACTAGTAAGAGTCAGGGATAGGCTTTAAACCTTGGTCTTCCTGACTCTAAATAATGTCTCATATGATGAATGAATGACAAAGGATTTATTAAGTACTTTCCCTGTGCCATTCATTGTTCTGGGAATACAAAAACGAAAGAGAAAATAGCCCTTGCTCTCAAGGAGTTGACATTCTAACAGGGGGAGACAATCCATAGGGAAGTGGTGGCCAAATATAAATATTTTGGTTTGGAAAGTCACAATGCTGATGAGTGGAGCCATAAAAGAATAGATTGACACACTCCAGTAGAGGCAGCTAGGTAGTTCAGTAGATAGACCCCCTAGATCTGGACTGAGGAAGACCTGAATTCAAATCAGGCCTCAAACACTTCCTATGTGACCCTGAACAAGTCACTTAACAGTGATTTCTGATTTAGTTTCCTTAACTGTGAAATGGGGATAATAATAGCACCTACCTCCCAGGGTTATTGGGAGGATCAAAATGAAATAGTATGTTTTAAGGAATTTGGCACAGAGTAGTCATTACATTTAATGCTTTTTTCCTTTTTACCACCACCCCTCATTTTTCTTTCCTTCCCCCTAGTAGCAGTGAAAGTGTATTGGTAACAAGTACAGATAGAGAAACACTGATGGAGCTTTGTATAAGAAATTAAGTCAGGGGCTGGCTAGGTGGCACAGTGAATAGAGCACCAGCCCTGTAGTCAGGGGGACCTGAGTTCAAATCCGGCCTCAGACACTTAACTCTTACTAGTGGTGTGACCTTGGGCAAGTCACTTAACCCCAATTGCCCCTCCGAAAAAAGAGAAAAAAAGAAATTGTCAGGCAGTTTCACCCAGACCCAAGATACAGAGGAGGGAGTATTTATGGAGATAAGGGGGTCACACAATAAAACAGCAGAAGGGACTGACATATAGATGTCAAACCTGACAATATTTTATCATATTCATTCTGCAGTCCATGGAAGAGAGGGAGAATGAATAGTTAGGTCTGGCTCTGGGGAGCAGTACAATTGGCAAGTTGTTCATCCTTCATTCTCAAAGAGAACCAATGACATCATGGGGCAATATCTTGACTTATTTGTGAATTGAATTTGAGTGAGGCAGAATTTTCAAAGTCACCAGCCTCACTGTTCTAGAATCATCAAAATCCAGTGGCAGGACAAAAGTCAAGTCTGGTGATGGCCCAAGATGCAATGGATAGCCTTGGCATCTTCAATGTCTGACCAAGCTCTAAGCGCTCCACAGTGCCCACTTCAGCCACTTTCATGACCATTGGAACAAATTGTTCTCATCTGCTCATTCCACAGAGGGAAGTCTTCATGTGCTTGGGTTAGACATCCCCCAACTCACCAACTATTTTGAGACCTGTTCATTGCCCTCCACTTGGTTTAACCTATTGGCCAAGACAGTTTTACTGAGATGATGCTGCTTCTTGGAGCTACAGTTTAGAGGTGACAGGTGGACACCAAAGGTGGATGAGAAGTCCTTACAACAGGAGTGCTAGTCTTCCATGACCACCCCATATACCTCAAATGAGAAGTAATGGTTATCTAGGGGCAGCTAAGTGGCTCAGTGAATAGAGAACCAGCCCTGGAGTCAGGAGGACCTCAGTTCAAATCCAGCCTCAGATACTTAACACAAAAACTAGCTGTGTGACCTTGGGCAAGTCACTTAATCCCAATTGCCCTACCGTCCCCGCTCCAAACAGAAAAAAAAAAAAGTAATGGTTATCTGGTGATCCTTTGAGCTTCCCTCTGTATTTGTTCAGTATGGCTGCTGACCTCCAGGATAGGCATTCAGAACCCTGTATTGGTATATGGATCTTGCACCCTGTACCATTCTGGATTTAGACAGAGTATATGCCAAGAAAGACCTAAGCAAAGATATGAGGTACGTGATTGAATTCAATCTTCCTCGCTCGAGAAGAGGAATTCAGTGCTGGACAAAAGGATATAAAACCATACCAAGAAGCCTCTTCAACAGCTTTTCAAGGTCAAGCATCCTGCTACCCCAGCTCTAGTTTTCCCAAAGAACTGAATGGCTGGGGGTACTGCCAGTTCCCTGGAGCATATAACCTCTTCAGTCTAATAAGGCCCCTCACTTCTCCAAAGGGACACTTTCTGAAAAAAGATATTTTCTGTTCTCTCTCAGTCTATGTATGTGGATATGTACATGAATACACACGTATGTGCACAAGCATCTTTACAATCAGAATTGTTTGAGGATTCGTGAAATCACAGAATCCCAGAGTTGGCAGAGATCTCAGAGTCTCTTGTCCAACTCTTGCCCTAACTAAAACACCCTTGACAATTTCCTTGACAAATAGTCATTCAGCATTTGCTCGAAGACCTCCAGTGAAGGGAAGCTCCCTCCCTCTGGAGAGAGCCCATTATATTTTTGGATGGTTCTAAGTGTTGAGGAGTATTTCCTTATATCAAGCCTAACTTCACATTTACAAATTCTACCCATTACTCTTTGTCCTCTCCTCTGAGACCAAGCTAAGTATATTTAAACACAACTCCATAGAAAGCCCTTCAAATACTTGAGTGCTAGTAGGAACTTTCTGGAGTCTTCTCTTTTCCAAATTCAATATTCCCAGTTTAATTCAACAATAGTAATAATAATAATAATAATAATAATAAAACTAATAATAATTACACACCTACTAAATGCAAGTCATTGGTAAAGCACTGGGTATACAAAGAAAAAAATGAAACAATCCCTGCCCTCCTAGAGTTTACATTCAACATTTTCAAAAGATTTGTACAAAGTACTTTGTAATTGCAAGAGAGAAGAAGTACCAGAAACTTAGGGGTCCACGTGTAGGAGATGGTACTGAGCTATGCTTTGAAGAAAACTAGGAATTCAGCTAAATGGTGTGAAACCCATGACACCCTCTCCCTAAATGAGTTGACAATGAGATATGACAGGAGAGAACAGGGACAACAATACTTATTAAACCTGGACTGTGGAGGCAGAGAGCAGAGCAATGGGTGCATCAGAGGACAGTGTTCTATCATTCTGTCAGATATTTTCACTGCTGACTCAACTTAGTTCTATTCGTAAGTTTCCATATTATGTCTGTGTGAAACAGCAAGGCATGTACCTACCGGTGTAGCAAAGTCATACCCTTTGCTGAGTGTGCAGAAGCATATAAGTTGAGCATGGTTGCTCCCTCAAAGCATGTTATACCCTCATAGACATGTTTCATGTATTTTAACATGTATGTAGCCCAGATAAGCCTTTCAACCCTTCATCTTACACATAGTTTTGCCTTTCTAAAATTGTATAGCCTGTGACTTTGTCTTAGCCAGAGCAGACCAGCCAGCTTGGTCACTGAGGCTGACTCACTGGCAGGATGAGCCTACTTGACTCTGCCCAAGGGGAGCCATGATCTGGCTTTGATAGTAGTCTTAATGGGGTGATTTGTACACTTGCTGTACAGTCTGTGGCTCTCCCTCCTCAGGAGCAAACTCCCCCTAAGGGAGTGACCCGGATTTGCTGACAGCCCAGAGGTACTTTCTCATACCCCTGTAAGTGTACACAGCTCTGAGCTGTCTTGCCCAGCATCATACCTGGTCTGTGGCATTTACATCTGCTGTTATAATAAACATATATCGTGTGGTGTGCGTCACATTCAACTAGAGCCAAGTTATTTGCAGCACTGACATATCACATTTGACAGTAGAAATGAGGAGAGAGTGCATGCCAAACATAGGGGATCATTTATGCAAAGGCACAAAGGTGAAAGGAAAAATGTTGTGTATAGGAAACAGCTAGCAGGCCTTTTTGGCTAGTGTATGACAAGGAAATTAATATGAAATATGACTGGGGAAGTAGATGGGAGCCAGATTATGGAAGGCTTTAAATGTGGAGCTGAGGAATTTACATTTTATATAAAAAGCAAGCAATAGGAAACCATTGAAGATTTGTGAGTATGGGGGAAGTGACACTGTCAGATACGTGTTTTAGGAATTTTAATTTGGCAGCTATGTGGTAGATGTATTGGAAAGGGAAGAAAATGGAGTTAGAGTATGTAATAATATCCTAAGTACAAGATGTTGAGGGCCTAAAATAGGGTAAAAGTTATGCAAAGGAAGAAGACATATGCAAGAGATTTTGTGGAAGTAAGATTGATAGGAATTGGCATTTCATGAGCTCAAGTGGGTTAGGGAAAAAGATTCAAATGATTCAATGGGTGGTGATGTCCTCAATAGAAACTAAAACTTTCAGAGGAAGGATGGGTTTATGTCACAGGGGTGGGGAACCTGAGGCCTGGAGGCCACATGTGGCCCTCTAGGTTCTCAAGGGTCTCCCTGTGACTGATTCCAAACTTCGCAGAATAAATTGCCTTAACAAAAGGATTTATTCTGTAAAATTGAACTCAAAGGCTGCACCCAAGGACCTAGAAGGCCACATGTGGCCTTTAGGCAGCCGATTCTCTATGCCTGGAAAGAAAGATAATGAGCTTTGGTTGTTAAGTTTGAAATAGACTTATTTATCAGAAAGCATTCAGGAGAGATTAGGACTGTGTACAGATTCTATAGTCATCTGTATAGCTACGATAGTTAAACCCAAGGGAGCTTATAAATTTACTAAGTGAGAAAGTCTAGAGAGAGAGGACCTAAAACAGAGATGGGCGGGGTGGGGAGCAATTAATTCAAGTGATACTCAGGGCATGAGAGGAAGTCTCTTTGCCATCCTGACTGAGCTCCCCTGGATACTCTTTAATTTTGTAATATCTTTCCTAAAATGATGTGTTCTGACTAGGAAAGAGTGTAGAGAGGATGGTCATCTCCTTGGTGTTAGACAGGATGATTCTTATGATGAAGTCTAAGATTACATAAGATTTCTTGGCTGCCACAGGATACTGTTGACTCATTTGAAAAACTCCAACTCTTTTTTCAAACAAACTACTATCTCAACACTCCTCTTCAATCATATACTTGTGAAGCTGATTTTTTTTTCAAACCTAAGGGTACATTCATCCCTAATAAATTTCACCTTCTTAGATTTATCCCAGTGCTCTCCCCAGTTTTGCATCATCTGAAAATTTGATAAACAGCATCATCTATGCTTTTATCCAATTCATTAATAAAAATTTCAGACAGCATGTGACCCATCAAGTCTTTCATGGGAGTACTTCCTAGAGATCTTCCAAATTGACACTAAGCTATTAAATAAGCAGCTGAGGGCTCTCTGTATGAGTTCAGAGTTTGGTAGCAAAGCCTTCTTCAAATGAGTGATTACATGTCAACTCAGAATCCACATTGGTGGAAAAAGAGAAAGGTCCTAGTATAAGATTTAAGTGTCAAAAAATATTAAAGGATATTCTACACAGCCAATGATATTATACAATTCTATACAAGGATGGTATGAGAGCCCCAAAGGTGGCTTCTTAGCTTTCCTTTTTTTATATAGTAAAAGCTGACTGCCTAGCATGTTAGAAATGGTCCTTCTGGGGTGGCTGCATAGCACAGCGAGTAAGAACACTAGCTCCAGTGTCAGGATGACCTGGGGATCGAATCCAGGCTCCAACACTTAGCACCACACCCAGAAATAACTGGCTGTGTAACCTTGAGCAAGTTACTTAACCCCGATTGCTTAAAAAAAAATATTATAAAAAAAAGAAATGATCCTTTTTTTGTGGGGGTCCAGGATGGTGATGGATGGGGAGCCAGGTGTTATCTGCTGACCATGCTTTCTATATCCGTGTATTGGAATCTTTGAGCATAGTAATTGCTTGAAGAGGATGAAAGTGGAATGCTCCTTAAATTACTCAAGGTTGGCTAACAAGGAGAATATGGAGGACATTATTATCTATGAAATAATGTGCTATGAGGCTATCTGTCCCAGAAGGGCACTTTAGCTGTGGATTTTATTAGAAAAAAATTCAGATAGGCCTTAGTTGATTTCAGAAATGAAAGCAAAATAAAGCACAACAATCTAATAAATAAAGCCCCACCAGTGGTCAACTTGTGCTTAAGTGATATATGCCAAGAGACAGACGTTTTTCCAGAGCTCTCTCTGAAATTATTTGTCAAATGCTAGAAGAATGGCCATGGGCTATTCTCTCAAGCAACAAATAAAAGGTCTTATAATGGAATGTTGGTTTTTCTCTTGAGATTCTATATGTAATTGCTAATTCAGATTCTATAGAAGAGAAATAAATTCTCAATACATAAAGATACTAGCAAGGGGATAAATGTCAAATGTGTTAATATCTGTATATAAAGCATATGCACTTGCAAAATCCACATACAAATGATAAGGATCACAGAGACCACAAGTCAGACACTATGATATGAGTCATAGCAGCCAGTGTAATAGCCCCTACACCTAAATTTAGTAATTATTTTGGGTCTGGTCATTTAACCAGTTTTGAATTTAGCTGGCATGATGAACTGAAAAAAGTGTTGGATTTGAAACCAGAGCACTGAGCCTTGAATTTCAGTTCCACCGTTCACCTACATGACTTTGGGTAAGCCTCTTTGGTCCTCGATTTCCTCATCTGTAAAGTGAATGAGATAACACTTTGAGTCCTTTCTGGCTCTAAATGCATGATCTTATTTACTATTATTGAGAAAAGAAAAGCTATTCATTATGGGCTTCTCATCCTTCTCTTTCTCTTCTACCAGTTACCACTACCACAACCACTACCACTACCACTACCACAACTACTACCACTACCACAACCACTACCACTACCACCACCATTACTACTACTACTACTACTGCTATCACCACTCCTCCTTCTTCTCCTCTTCCTCTTCCTCCTCCTCCTACCACCACTCTTCCTCCTCCTCCTGCTACCACCACTCCTCTTCCTTCTCTATCTCCTCCTGCTTCTTCTACTACCCACTACTAGGTAGCATAGTGAAGAAAGTATTGAACATGGAATTAGAAAGGCCTACATTCAAATGAGGCACTTACTAGCTGTGTGATCCTGGGAAAATTATTTAACTTGTCTGAGCCTTAGCTTCTTTGGTTGTAAAAAGTATCTACCTCACAGGGTTATTGCATAGAAAAACACATATAAAGCATATTGCAAATCTTCAAGTATTATATAAATGTTAGTTATTATTCGTATTTTGCAACTAAAAACATCTTGACATCATCCCTCAATCTTCCCCTCTTTGCACCATTCTCAAAGAAGTAGCCTGTCTCCTAGTCAAAGCCACCCTTCTGTTTGGACCCTTGATCCCATGCTCTCTAGCAGATTGTCCCCTCAGTCATTCCTTCTCTGACTTTCTTCCTTCTCTCTCTGTCTCTATCTCATATCTTCGATCCTTTCCCATCTGATTCCTTCCCTACTGTCTTCAAATATGCCCAAATAACCCATAACCTTGAGAATAAAAAATAAACCTTCACTTAATCTTATTCTTTCAAGTTATTAGCTATCATTCTATATCTCTTTTCTCTTTCACAGACAAACTCTAGAAATAGCTATCTGTACTCATTACCTCTGCTTCCTCTTCTCTTACTCACTTCTTAGCCCTTTGCAATCTGGTTTCTGACTTCATCACTTTAACTGAAACTTCCCTTTGCAAAGTTACCAATGACTTAATTGCTTAATCCAATGGCCTCTCAGTCTTCATCCTACTTGCCCTCTCTATAGCATTTGCCATTGTTGATTATCCTCTTCTCTGGGACACTGTCTTCCCTAGGTTTTCAAGATATTGCCCTCCCTTGGTCCTCCACACCTGGCTGATCACTCCTCGGCTTCCTTTCATTCATCCATTCATGTCCATCATTCATGCCCCACCACATAATCATGGGTGTGACCCAAGGCTCAGGCTGGAGCCTCTTGTTTTTCTTTCTCTCAGTGATCTCATCAGACCTCATGGGTAAAATGATCATCTTTTTGCAAATCTTAGGTCTACAATATAGTCCCTTATCACAAAATATCTCTTTTACATTTTTTACTAGGTGACCCATAAACATCTTACATTCAACATGTCCAAGATATAACTCACTATTTTTCTCCCTGAACCTACAGCTCTTTAAATCTTCCCTATTTCTATGAAGGACATATTCTCCTTCAAACCATCCAGGTTCACAACTTCACATTCATTCTGAATTCTTCATACTCATTCATCCCCCCACCCATATTCAATCAATTGTCAACTCTTATTCATTATATTCCATGCATCTGCCTCTTCCTTTCCACTCACATTATGACCTACTTAATTCAGATTCTTATCACCTCTCCTGGACTATGTCATTAACTTCCTAATTGGTCTCCCTGCCCCAAGGGTCTTTAAGGTCCAATCCAGACTCCACTCAATTTCAAATTAATATTCTTCAAGCACGTATCTAACTATATCACTCCCCCACTCAACAAATTTCAGGATCTCCCTATTGCCTCTTAAATAAAGTACAAAAGTTTGACATTTAAAGTTCTTCATAATCTAGCTCTAGTCAACCTACTAGGAATCAGCATGGTTCAGTCCACTAATCAACAATTATTTAAGTGTCTATTAAGCTGTGCCTTTCTTTATATTCCCAACACACTGCTTGACACATTTAATAAATGTTCGTTAGTTGATTGATTTTCAGGCACTGTGCTAGTGTAACTAGAGATGCTAAAACAAAAATGAAACAATCCTTGACCATAAGAAGCTTCCATTCTATCTAGCATAGTAGAAACAACATTCCATTTGGAGTTAGATGAACTGGGTTCAATTTGCAACCCCGATACTGTAATGTTAATGGAATAGGAAGATCTTCCCTATCTCTTAATAGGCCTATGTGACCATATGTGTTCCATTTTCCCTTGCAACAGGAGCTATGTTCCCAGGTCTAAAGTTACACAGGTTTTTCAATCACAGATGTGATACATCCTGAGTCACCTACAGCCCATTGGGGGAGGAACTTGACTAAGCAGGAGCTTGCTTAGGGGAAAACTTGCTGAGGGGGAGGTTTACTTGTAGGAAGGCTTTCACACCTTTTGGTAATAAGCTGATTAGACACTGAGTCGTGTGGGTTGTGGTACCTTCTGACTCTGAGTCTATTAGTTGAAAATTATATATCCTGGGAGGTTGGTATTTTACTTTGGGGGCTTGCTCCTGAGAAAGACCTTTTGATTTCCTGGATGGGACTCTGAGCAGCCATTTGTTAACCCCCACCTCCCCAACTACTCAGACGTTGGTGCTCTCTTGATCTGGTGATGTATGTAGGTGGTTGGATTTCTTTGTTCAGACAGTTGGAGTCCTGTTGGATTCTTTCTTGGATTCTCACTTCTCTCTACTTAGCTGTACTTATCTGTCTGTTAATTAAAGTAAGATTGTTAACCCCTTTAAAGGTGTCTTTCCTTTAGAAAAGCAGATCCAAGAACCTGTGCTGGCAGGCCACCCTGTGTGCTAGGGTGCTTGCTACTACAGATACTTAGTGCCTGTGAGACCTCAAACAAGTGACGATCTCTTTAAGCCTCAGTTTCTTCATCTGTAAAATGAAGGTGTTGGACTGGAGAACCTCTAAGGTTCCTTCCAGCTCTAGATTTATGAGTACATAAGCTTTCCAACTTTATTTCATAATACTTCCCATCACATACTACAATTCCTACCAAACTGACCTACATATTGTTCCCTATATAATATTCTTTCTCTCACTTCTATGACTTTGCACAGATGGCTCCCCATGTCCAAAGTGTCTGTTAGTCCCCTCCATTTCATAGAACCCTTAGCTCCTTTAAAGGGTCAACTCAAATGCTATGCCTTGTGTATAATACTTCCATGACCTTCCAATTGTTGGTACCACCTCCCCCCGCCCCATATTACTTTATATTTATTTGTCTGTGCTGTGGCTCGTCCTATACATACCTCCTACCCACACAAAAGCATCTAAACTCTTCAAGACCAGGGAATTATTTTTGGTTTTGTCTTTATTTCCTAGCACCTATCACCATAGTGTCTATAATTAGCATGTTGACAAATGTTTGTTGAATTAATTAATACCATCTAGTCCACATCTCTCCATCTATTCCATAAGAATAGTATAAGAGACTTTTATGAAATGCTTTACTATAAGATATAGGTAAACTATATCTGTGGCATTATCACCTCATCTGCCACTTCAGGTACTCTGTCAAGATAAGGAAATAAGATTGGTTGGACATGACCTGTTCTTAATGAAACCATGCTAGCTGCTTTTGATCACTTTTTCCTTTTCCAAACATTCAATATCCATCCCATTTAGAATGTATTCTAGAATTTTGTCAGGACTCTGAGCCAAACTTACTGGCCTATTGCTTAAAGACTTCTTTTCCTTCTTAAAAAAAAAAAAGGCTGAACATTTGCTACGCTCTAATCCTGTGATCCTTCTCTTACTCTTCTGGATCTTCAAAGATCATTGACAATGACAAAGTAGCCATTTCTAACTACATCCAGCAGTTCTTTCAGTACCATTGGATGTAGTTGGCCCAAAGCAGGTGATGAGCTCATCAAGAGTTGTCAGATTCTAAGTTCCCATTTCCCAATTTATCTTGACCATGACTTTCCCATTAGTCATTATAAATCACTCTGTTCTTTCCAACCCAAAGATCATTCTTCTTGGAAGAGAAAATAGAAACAAAGTAAAGATTGAATTGCTTTTTCTTTTTTCCACTGTAAGTCAGCTTTATCTCATTCACCCAGAGATAGGAGTAGCATCTGCCAGTCCCCTGCCACAAAGGCTAATTCTCTTCTTTAATGTTTCTCTTGTCCCCAGTATAACTTCCTATAAATCCTTTCTAAGCGTCACTCTCACTGTACGATTCCCCTGGGATTTTCCTGCCTTCTCAGTTGACCAGGTGGTGAGAACAAAGTTTAGATATTTCCAGTCTTTTTCTCACTAGTCCTACCCATAAGAATTTGAACAAAAGCTGACATGGTGAGGACAGTCTGTTGTTATGGAATGGGCTAGAGCCAAATTTGCCTCACAAACTCATTAAATACAAGATCAATCTTTTGAAAGAAATTTCTTACTGGACTGAATAACCACTGCCCCTTTATGGACAAAGATGATGTCATCTTCAAAATCAAAAGGAACATCTGAGACAGCTAAAAAGCACTCTGGGGAAATTATACTTTATTTGTTTAAGTCATGGAATATTGGAAAGTACCCTAGAGGAACATCTAGTTCAACTATCTCATTTTACACAGGGTAAACGGAGACTCAATGAGTTCAAATTATTTGGCCTATACAATATAGCTAATTAGTAGGTTAAAATAAGATTGAATTTTACAAGTCACGATGTATACCCACCTTTTCCAGTACTACCATTAAGTAGATAAAACAGTTTCTGTAAGTCCACTCAAGTTCCACAGGAGAAGGAAGTTTCAGCAAATGTTTATCGGGTAATAGACTGTTAAAGCTCAAAAGGGCCTGAAAGATCCAACCCTCCCACGTAACATATGACCCAGAGAAGGAAAGTAACTTGCTTATGATGATAACATAATTTGAGTGATTCATAGAGGAGATTCTTCATCCAAATAAACCTTATGTCTACTGGCACAAATCCTTTCCTTCCTTTTCTTTGGCAATGCCACTGTGATGTGAAAGCAAGGTCTGATCCAATTCTCTTTTCTTTATGATACTTGTATGTGGTTGGCACTACTACAGAAACATTAAAAACATTATCATTGTCCTAAAAATGTGGATCATTTCAAGTACCATGCACTCATGCTTATGAGGTGAATGGTATAAGACAGGAAATCTAACTTGTGCCTCTGGGAAATGAGATCCTTTTCAAAGTTCCTTTGGTAGAAGTTTATGATGAATCTTCAGTTATGGTACAATTTTGTATCAAAAAACTGTGTAGTACATTGTTGTTTGTAGGCCAGGCCTGACTGAGGAAGGCTGGTCTGGTAGCTCAGGTTTGAGAAAGGAATGAAGTAAGACATTCATAGATCTTTCAACATCAACAGAACAAGGCTTACTTAGCCATAGCATGAAAATGATACTCAACAAGGCTATCCCACTTAGCTCACACAGACTCAGTCCCTTTCATCTCTCTACAGAAACTCATCTTGTCAGCAAAGCAGTGTGGTGATTTGTGACTAGGAGACATCAGCCGACTCTGAAGGACACTGACTCCATATGGACTGGCCTCATTTATACCTTTAAGTGACCAGTAGGCTACTATGGCAGCTTGAAACTTTTCCTCCTGGGCCAACCAATTCTCAGAGACAGTTTCCTTGCCTTTCAGGGAAAGGACTACCTTGGCCTACATGGCAGGGGATTCTGGTAGAAACTTATCCTACCACAAGTGTTAATTAAGGTTTTCTATCAATCTGTGTCTGTATATACATCCACACATACCTGTCCCTTCCTATCTTTCCACTCTCATATTTTATATCCCTCCATGGAATGTATAATCCATTCACACCTGCCTTCTCCTCCACAACACTCCATCTCACAGATCCATGACTTATCACTGGTTATCCCTCACGGCCAAAATGCTATCCCTCCTCATCTCCACCTCTTTGGCGACAAGGGTGGGAAATTAACCCTGAAAAGGTTCAAGGACCAGCTCAGAATGTGAAGTTTTTGGGTATACAATGGAACAAGGGGCTAAGGGAGATTCTTCCTCAAGCCCGACAAAAGATTCAGGATTTTCCTACCCCTACCAATAAGAAGGAGGCCCAAAAGTTCATAGGATTGTTTGGATACTGGAGGCACCACATTCCACATTTGGGACAGATTTTAAAACCTTTATATAGAGTCACACGGAAGAAATGTGAATTCGATTGGGGACTTGAGCAGAGTAAAGCTTTTGAAGAAGCCAAGGCTGCCATACAATTGGCCCTAGATTTGTGGCCCATGCAAAATGGTCCAGTGGAATTGCAAGTGACTGTACAAGATGATTATGCAAACTGGAGCTTATGGCAAAAACAACAAAGCCGAAATGTACCTTTGGGATTTTGGTGTAGGAAACTCCCTTCATCTGGAGTCCAGTACACACCTTTTGAAAAGCAGTTGTTAGCTGCATATTGGGCTTTGGTGGAGACTGAACAACTGACTGTGGGCCATGAAGTGATATTAAGACCTGGAATCCCAATTATGACCTGGGTAATGAGTACCCCAGCTTCTCACAGAATTGGACATGCCCAAGAGGCTAGTATAATCAAATGGAAGTGGTATATTCAAAATAGAGTGAAAACAGGCAAAAGCGGAGTCTCTGCTCTGCATGAATCTATAGCAAACATAGAAATTGAGAGGAATGACACACCCCCTGAGCCAAAGCAACAGTTGGTACAGTCCACTGTAAAATGGAATGAGGGATATGATGTATTAACTGAGGAACAAAAGAGACATGCATGGTTTACTGATGGGACAGCAAAATATTTGGGGCAAAAAAGACATTGGAAAGCAGTGGCCTATAACCCATGCACTAGAAGGACTTTGGAAAGTACTGGGATAGGTGCAAGTAGCCAATATGCTGAACTTATGGTAGTATATCAAGCCATCAAAATAGAACAAGGAGGACAGTGTCATATATTCACTGATTCATGGGCGGTAGCTAATGGGTTAGCTACATGGATGCCCATGTGGAAAAATGAAAATTGGGAAATTCATGGTAAACAAGTCTGGGGCAAAGAATTATGGGAAGATATCTGGAACATGTCTTTGGTCACTGACTTGTCAGTTTTTCATGTAGATGCTCACGTGGCCACCACCACACCAGAACGTGAGTACAATGCTCATGCTGATCGACTGGCAAAGATTGCTACTGAACGTATTGTTCCTACTTTGACAACAACTGATGATCCGGTATTAGCAAAATGGGTCCACCAAACAGCAGGCCATTTTGGGGTCCAGGCCACACACCAGTGGGCACAAGATCGAGGTATTAGTATCTCTCATTCACTGTTAAAACAGATAGCAGAAGAATGTCATATATGTCAATTGGAAAAGGAGCGAACTGTTCCTCAGGTAGTAACTGGAGAGATAGCAAGAGGAAAAGTCCCAGCCCAAATCTGGCAAATAGATTATATTGGTCC
This sequence comes from Petaurus breviceps papuanus, assembly GCF_028583685.1. Classification (NCBI taxonomy): domain Eukaryota; kingdom Metazoa; phylum Chordata; class Mammalia; order Diprotodontia; family Petauridae; genus Petaurus; species Petaurus breviceps. The sequence goes on along the minus strand of NW_027187281.1, from coordinate 6,345,979 downwards.
ACTACCACTGGATAAAGGATGCAGATTTATATGTACTTGTGTTGATACCTATTCAGGTGTACTAGTAGCTTGTCCTTATAAGAATGCAACCCAGAAAAACACTTGTAAAACCCTAGATCTCATAAGTCTATGTTATGGAACCCCAATGCAGATTCAAAGTGACAATGGGTCACATTTCAAAGGCAATGAAATGAAGAAGTATTGTATACTAAACAATATAGAATGGATATATCATATTCCATATTATCCAGAAGCATCTGGGTTAATTGAAAGAATGAATGGATTACTGAAAGAACAGTTGAGGAAGTTAAGTTCCAATAATTCATATCAACATTGGAAGGATAATTTGTTCATGGCTTTGCATAATTTGAATAATAGACCATTGGGAGGAAGTACACCTCTAGCCAGAATGATGACCCCCAATCTGCAAATTAGAAAACAACAAACACACAAGATCCCAAATATTGAGTATTGGACCTTGAGGCCAGATGTCCCAGCACCGTACCCAGGACCACCTGGTTCGGTGGGGTATGATTTACATTGTTTAGAGGACTTTTGGTTGGACAGGAAAGAAGTAAGAAAAATTTCCACTGGGATATGCATAAGAATCCCTAAAAATCACTTTGGACAGATTTTACCCAAATCAGGATTAGCAGCTCAAGGAATACATGTATTGGCTGGAGTAATGGATTCTAATTATCAAGGAGAAATTGTTGTAACATTCCAGAATTTAGGTGAAGGGCCCATACAGATTCACAAGAATGATAAGATAGTTCAAGTGATTATCGTTCCTTGTAAAACAATGCCATTTGTAAAAACCGACCCTCCTTCCAAAATAACTGTCACAGGAACTGAAGGATTTGGTTCTACTGATAGAATAAAATCAGGAGCTAAAGTATGGGTAAAACGGAAGCCAGATGATGTTCCAAAGGCTGCAGAGATTATAGCATATGGGAAGGATAACACTGTAACTATTGTTTATTCTGGAGAAGATGATTACAAAATTGTACCCTTAAATCATTTATTCTACCGTGAGTGAGGCTACAATAGTCTGGTTATTGTCTCTTTGCTTCTTCTTGATTTTTTGTTTGTTCACCTTGTTTGTTAGATTTCTTTCCACAGGCTTGGTACCCTCCATCTGTAGATGCCTGATAGCTTAAGCTGGATGTCACCCCCTGTCTGCAACTGTGATGTGTCACCCTTGGACCTGGCATCAAGCATATTAAGAACTGACCTCTCAAATGGGACCCCTTAGGACAGGGACAGCTCTACATCCAATTTCAGCAGCAAGTAGCCATAGAAGAAGAGATCTTCACCCCTTACCACAAGATTTTGGGGCCCCATTTGTTCGGGGTGGGGGGAATGATGGGGAGCTTGTGCTCAAGCCCCACCCTAAAATATGTTTTTTTGTGTTTATTGTGTGCTATTCTTGTTATATTGTTGTGAAATTTTGTTGACACCAGTTATTCCTACTGTATTTTTGCCAAGTAAGGGACATGAAAGATCTTGGGGCCGAATGTAAGGGTTATGGGATTTAAAGATCTTCCATGCCCCATGGACGTGCTGACATAGCAGAGCAAGAGAAAGCGGAAAGCGAGAGAAAAAAAAAAAAGCCGAGCTAACGGTCCTGCGGTTGGCGGTTGGCGGTTGGCGGCGGTTGCGGTTGCGGCAGCAGCAGAGGCAGCGGCAGCAGTGCGAAGCCCTTTTTTTTTTTTTTTGAGTTAGGACTCCTGCTGAGCACTTCCAGGAGCCAGAGCTGCTGGGAGCAGGACTTTCTGCTAAGGACTCCTGCTGAGCACTGCCAGGGGCCGGAGCTGCTGGGAGCGCGCTGGGTGGTTGCTGTGAGTGGGGAGAGGAGGACCTTTGCCTGAGGTAGCCTGTTCTGTTTTAAAGGCTTGAGAATGTGGGTGCTTTCTACTTTATCTACCTGTGCCAATGTCATAACTACTCTGATGGCTTTCACTTTCTGGTTTTGGGACTCAGTCTTTTGGTATCTTAATAAATTTTCTAGTTTATTTCCCCAAATGGCAAACCTGACATATTTTGTGATGGATAATTATATCAGCATATTTGTAATCTCTATAGGCATTGTGAATATGGCATTGCTGATACAACCTCCTGCTTTCCCTGGCTTCCTTCAAGAGTCAGTTAAATTCCCACCTTCTACAAAAGACCTTTCCCAGGCCCTCCCATTGTTGGTGTCTTCCCTCTTGGACCACCTCTAGTGTAGCCTGTATATATGATTGCTCACATACATCTCCTCCATTAGACTGTAAGCTCCTTGAGAGCAAGCATGGTTTTTGCCTTTTTTTTTTTTTTGTAGCTCTTACACTTAGCATGGTAGCTGGCAGCTTGGTTGGTTGCTGTCCTTCATTCTCAAAGAGAACCAAAGTGACGTCACTATGCCAAAGTCAAGTTTCAATGTGCCCAACTGTGACTGATCAGATCAATATGAGCTCAGAATGCTGTACCACAGGTCAGGCACAAATAGGCCATGTGAACACTTGGGGTGGATTCTCTAAATTTTTGATATGGTACCTGGAACATATTAGCCACTTAATAAAATGTTTGCTGACTAATTTGTGCACATACATCTATCTATCTCTGCCTCCAGAGCTGTCACTGCTTTAGGACGTCACATATTTTCTAGCTCTGGTATCCGTATCTGGGATTCTCTACTCCCTAGGATTGCTACCGAAGACTAAGAACTAAGTACAAAAGTCCATATTAAAAATACTAGTAACCAGAACTTTGTAGTTATGTAGGTTATATCTAAATACATAGGTAGAGAGGAGATAGAAAATATAAATATAAATAATGAGAACAACCTCTGGCTGTACCTGTTGTTCGTTCTATTTGTCTTTCCTATAGTAAAGTTATGCTTCTGAACTACCATCGCAGGGATATACTTTTCAGTAATCAAATATGTCCCAAAATGGAATTGGTTGCCTAGTAAAGTAATAAACTCCCTCTCATTCAAAGTATTCAAGAATTGCTTCTAAAGGAATCAACAAATTTCTTTGATATTTGAAAGTCTAATTCCCAATTTGCAAGATTTTATCATTATGATGCTTCTCCTGGAACCCCTACGGGAACAATATCTTCCTGCTCAATGTTCTAGCATCATTTATTTGTGATAATTTGGGTATAGAACTCAGACTAATGGATAGAAATTCCAAGGAGGCGGATGTCAATATAAAAAAAAAAGACTTTCTAAATCATTAGAGGTATGTAAAAATGTAATGGGTTTCCATTCCAGCATGCTGTGGAAGAGAAGATAAAACACTGAGCTAATGGACTTCAAAAATTGAAAGGAGAGAATGTGTTTTTGCTGACCTTTTTGTTGTCATTTTAGTGGATAGCTAGATTTCTTTCAAACACAAAACTGTTTATGAGATTAACCTTGAAATAAAGAAATAACTTGGAGCACACCACAAAGATCAGGCTCCAAATGGGTTTCCATTGCAGAATGCTGTGGAAGAGAAGATGAAACACTGAGCTTAGGAAGACTTGGATTCATACCCACTTCTCAAACTTATAAGTTGTGTGACTATGGGGAAGTCACTTCAATTTTCAGAACCTCATTTTTCTCATCTGAGGAGTAGAGAAGATAATTTTTTTTAAAAAAACAATCAGGGTTAACTTGCTCAAGGTTACATGGCCAGTTATTTCTGGGTGTGGTGCTAAGTATCTGATCCCAGATTTGATCCCCAGGTCATCCCGACACTGGAGCCAGTGCTCTTACTTGCTGAGCTACCTGGCCACCCCGAGAAGATAATTTCTATGGTGCTTTCCTTGGGGTAGGTTGTAAGGTTAAAGTGAGGTCATGTATGTGAGGCATTTTGCAAATTTTAAAGTCATATAAACCCAGGGTGTCCCAAAAGTCTTAATACAGTTTAAAGCTATTTAAGCTTTTAAAGCTTTAGCATGCACAAAGAGTTTTGGGACATTTTATGTCTGTTATTATTACTGTTATTGTTATTTATGGTGAAATAGTGAGTCCCCATGACTAAGTGTATTTAGGCAGAGGCTGGAAGTTACTTTTCCATTTTATTTTTTTTTGAGGGGGGAAGGTAGAGCAATTGGGGTTAAGTGACTTGCCCAAGGTCACATGGCTAGTTTTTTGTGTTAAGTGTCTGAGGCCGGATATGAACTCAGGTCCTCCTGACTCCAGGTACAGTGCTCTATTCACTGTGCCACCTAGCCACCCCCCATTTTATTTCTATATGATAAATTGCTTTAAAAAATTTTGGAGAGGTTGCCTTGGCCCCAGCCACCAGAACTTTTACCTTCAGGATAGTGATGGGAGGTGGGTATCTAAGCCCAGGAAGATTGAAGGAACCTCTGCTGATCAGGAATGCCAGACCCAGCTGTGCTGCAAAGAGCTGTGGGGATGAGAAGGAACCATAACTTGTCTGGTGAATGTAGAAGCAGTGGGGAAGAAAGCCCCTGGCTGTGGGCACTTATAGGAGATTTGAGGTTTAGCTTTGGTTTCAGGCTAGAGGAAAGAACTGAAGATCTGGGACAAGAGGCACCATTTCCCATTTCCCAGGGCTAGAGGTGATTACAAATAATTAATATATTACCAGAAAAAATGCAAAGGCAGAGGAGAAAAAATTCAACCTTAGAAAACTATTATGGGAATAGAGATGACTAGGGTTCATCTTAAGAGGAGGATATTGAAGTAAAGAAACCCCCCAAAGAGTAACATCAAATGGTCACCTGCCCAAAAAGAATTCATAGATGATCTTAGAAAAAACTTCAAAAATCAAATGACAGAGATGGAGGAAAAACTAGAAAAGAAAATAAGAATAAACCAAGAAAAACATGAAAGGTATGAAAGGAAAGTTAACCAATTAGAAAAGGAGATCCAGTATCTTAAGAAAATGACACCTTAAAAATTAGAATTGGGCAAAGTGAAGCCAGTAAAATTATAAAAGATCAAGAAATGATTAAAGACAATATGAATAACATAAAATTGAAGAGAAACTGAAATATCTTATAAGAAAAACAACAAATTTAGAGATAAATCAAGAAGAGAAAATTTTAAAATAATTGGACTAACTGAAAGTTACAATCAAAAAAAGAATCTTAATGCAATAATAGAAGAAATAATCAAAGAAAATTGTCTTGAAGCATTAGAACAAGGGGGGGAAGGAGAAATAGAGAAAATCCATCGATCACCACTTAAAAGAGATCCTATGAGGAAAACTCATAAGAATATCATAGTCAAATTTCAAAACCCCCATCAAGGAAAAAAATCAAGATTAAAACAATTTAAATATGATGGTGCCACAATTAGAATTACACAAGACCTAGCAGCAGAGACATTAAAGGACCACAAATCGGAACCGAACATATAGAAGAGCAAAAGAACGGGGGCTCCAGCCAAACATATCACACCCTGCAAAGTTAAATATTATCCTGAATGAAAAAAATGGACATTTGATAAACTCTCAGACTTTCAAGACTTTGTTTAAAAACATCCTGAACTCAATAGAAGACTTAACATATAAGAACCAAGAGAAATATAAAGCATCTAACAAATACTGATTATAAGGGATCCATAAGGACAGACTGATTACTTTTATATATGCAAAATAGATGTCTAAGATGCTTATCAATAATTGAATAGTTTATAAGACAGATTGGGATAAACCTGAGAATGATATGAATTTATACAGTAAAACCATCTGGGAACTAAAAGAGTAATTATTTGAGGTGCAAATGGAAGAACTGATACAGAGGAATTAGATGGGGGAGGAGGGTTGGTAGTTCTGGTAACCTACTTTCATTGGAAATGGGTTTAAGAGGGAAATATATGTGTATATATATATATATATATATATATATATATATATATATATTTAGAAGAGTTTAAAAGTCTTCTAAATTCAGAAGAAATAAAACAGTAGGGGCATAGGGAAGGGGGGAGAGGACAAGGGAGGAATCTTTAGAGGGGACGGTGAGGGAATAGGTAAAATAGGGGTACAGAAGGGTTTAGATTTATGGGAATGAGAGGATAAGGGAGGGATCTTTGGAGGGGGGTAGGCAAGTCATAGGAGGGCAAGGTAGTGGGTTGAAGTAAAGTAGAGGAGACAGGAAGGATAGGAAATGAGGTATAATCATACATAAAAAATAAAGCTCAGGAGTAGAATAGGTTTAGGAAAGTATATATCTATATATCTATATATATATGTATGCATATATCTATAGCTATAGAGAAACATATCTAAACTTTATTTTAGCCTTCTTAGGGGACGTTGAGGGGAGGAAGAACAAAGTAAAAAAGTGCAAAGCAGAGAACAAAAAAAAAACTCACAAGGAAGCAAAGAAAAGAGACAATTCTCACACAACAACAAGTATTATTTATTATATAGGCTTTCTTGAAATGAAAATTTATTATTACATATTTTGAATCCTCTCATGTTCTCTGATGCACAATGACATGCTTTTTCCCCTAACTTTGTATTTAAGTTTCAATATTTAAGTTTAGGGTGCATTTATGTTTCTTTTCTCTATTCTGTCTTTGTGTTCTGATGCTTAAGTTTGAAATAAAATTTTTAGAAAAAAAATTTTAGTATTAAGCCAAGTTTTATATTCTCAAAATGAGGTCATTTTACCATATTAGTGGAAGGCTATTTAAGATATTAAATAGGGGATAAATAAGATATTAAGCGCTTATATATAATCTAGACTGCTCAGATTCTAGTTCTGCCTCTAACTCATGATCTCTCAATGTCCCCTAAGGCAACTCTCTAGGACTTAAAAGTTACAGATAAGTTACTGTTTTGCATTTGGTGGAGAGAGTTTCCACTCAGAAATTCCCAGCACTTGTGGAATTACAGTTTTGTTGTTATTGCTTTTTTTTTAATGGAGATTATAATACTTGAACTACCTGTGTCAAACCTGTGTCAGTGTAAAGAAAGTGCTCTGTAAATGTTGGAGCTCTGTAAATTTGGGTTAAAATTAAGGAATATTTTCAAAAATTGAAAGGATAGATTTTTTGCTGACCTTTTTGGTGTCATTTTAGTGGATAGGTAGAATCCTTTCAAACATAAAACTGTTGATGAGATGGATCTTGAAATAAAGAAATAACTTGGAGCACACAATAAAGATAAGGCTCTTAAAAATTCTGGAATGATACAGAAAAAGCTTAACATCCCTCTTCCTCCCCTTCTTCCACTCCCCATTTCTGTCCTTTGCTCCAACTGTTAATTAAAAACAATTGTTTTTATTTGATTCTTCTGTTTATTCATTCACAAGGCCTTTAGAAGGCGACATTTCAGATGAGTCTAGGCAGGAGTGAGGTTGGAGTGCATTCCCAGCATCAGGGATCAGAGATGGGAAATGGAGTGCCATGAAGGAGAAGTAGTAAGAAGGCTAGATTGTCTGGTTCATAGAGTGAACAAAGGGGAAGAGTCTAAGATGTTTGGGGCCAGGTTGTGAGGAGCTTTAAATGCAAACAGAGAAGATTGTTGTTTGCTCCTGGGGAGATCCCAGGGAGGCACTGAAGCTTGCATCCCACTGCATCCTGGGTCATCTCCACTTGTCCTGATCCATATCTGGCCACTAGACCCAGATGGTTCTGGAGGAGATAGTGAGGCTGGTGACTTTGCACAGCCCTCCTTCACTTGAATCCAACTCATGTTCATGTCATGGCATCACCTCCCTGGTGTCATGGTCCTCTTCAAGAACAAAGGACAAGTAGCAGGCAAGGATGACTACTTGTCTGTATGGAGTATCATATAGGGAATGTCTATATCAGGCAGACGTAGGCTCTATCTATCTCTGCTATCTTATGATTTTAAATGCTATTATGATAGGCAGAACCATTGCTCTGAGAGCCAAGAGAACTGTTCCCAACCTGTCTCTACTACTGTCCCTGAGTGTGACCTTAAGCAAGTCATTTAACCTGGGCGGGCCTCTTTAGTTTCCTTAGCTCCTTAAAATGAGAGGGTTAAACTAAATAATCTTTTCCTTCCTGTGTTCAAATGAGGAGATAGGGCCCAATGCCCCAGCGTGGACAGAGCCTTTAGGCCTTTATCTCCCTACCATAGGCCACCAGCATGTGGGCCTGCTGTTGCTGCTGTCCCTGTGGTATCTATTCTTCTTGCTTTTAGGTGAAGGAGATGGGGGATGGCTATGACCTTGCGAGCCTCAAAAGGTCAGGCTAGCAAACCATCGGAAGGTCCAGAAATAGAGTCCATGCTGGGCTTTGTGACTGATCAGTCCAGTATAGAAGAATGCCCTTCAGAGCCCAACTCCATGATAGCTGAGACATAGACTAATCCAGTAACTGTGCCACATTTGGATGTGAATTTGGTAGAACTGATGCTATGTGAAAAATTGCATTGTCTGAATCTTTTCTCCCCAGGGACTTGAGGGGAGAATGTGCCACCCAGGTGTTGAGGGTGGAGGATGGAGAAGGTAGATGTCTGTACTTCTATTTTCATAGGTAAAAACTTAAAGAAAATTATTTTGATCTGTTAGGTCCCTTCCAGCGCTAATAGTCTATGATTTTGTGGCATAGTGGATAGAGCACTGTACTTGAAGTCAAAAAGACCTCAGTTCAAATTCTAAGATTAAAAAAATTTTTAGGGGCAGCCAGGTAGCACAGCGAGTAAGAGCACCGGTTCCAGTGTTGGGATGACCTGGGGATCAAATCCGGGCTCAGACACTTAGCACCTACCCAGAAACACTTGACCATGTAACCTTGAGCAAGTTACTTAACCCCAATTGCTTTAATTAAAAAAATTTTTTTTTGAAAAAAAAACCCTAAGTAGCTCTTTGACCTTGGTCAATCCACTTAAATTCTCTGTTTCCCCTCTATAAAGTGGGAGTAATAGCACCTACCTCAAAGGGTTGTTGCTAGGTTTGATTAAAATGCTAGATTGTGAAATTCTAAAACTTATGTTTCAATCGTGCATTGTTTTTGGTTCTTGGGAAAGAGTATTATGGATTCTGATTAGCAATGCTGCCACCTTGTGTAGAGATGGGATTAGCACTTTAATGAAGAAATGGAAAAAGAGGAGAAGAGAGGAGGGAAGGGGCGGGGAGGGGAGGAAAAAGTTGTTTTCAAGCTATCTAAGCTTCTGATAATGAGAATACCATAGATATTTCTGCCTATGACACAGATACTTTCTCAAATGGAAAAAGTACTAGAATCTCAAGAGATCAGAATCTAAAGAAGTTCAGGGATGGGACTTTGGTGGTGGGTATATCCCAAACTCCACTGAATAAAATTAACATGTCCCTCTTCATTCTTTCCCCATGACCCATCCCTATGTAGTGGGATATGTGGAAGAGGGAGGGGAAGGCTGATTGCCTACACACATACATAGTTGATACAATCACAGAAAGTAAGGGGAAGACAACAGAGATACTAAACTATTAATATGTTAACCAAGTGCAAAGACATCCATTAAATTGAATTGGAAATGGAACTGACCATTGATTAGTACTATGTGTATGTCTGCAATGTCCACAGTCCTAAAGAGCCAGGGAGCATCATAAGGCCACTGAACACCTTGGGTCCAGGGGCCATTTAAAGGGGTTAGGTGGTCTTAAATTATAGGCCAGAGAGGACTTTTGGTTCTTGAACAATTTTGCCTTACATTGGCCCTATGCCCTTCCCTCTCTCCAGACTGAATGTGCATGTCTATGTTATATGTATTAGTATTATTATACAACATGTATTAATATTAATGTACATCTATGTATATGTTCCTATTTGTACCCACATATTCCATGCCTGGATATCTGCTCTCATATACATATTCCTGTATATTCCAGGACTTCTTGTCTCTTTCCTTAGTACCTAATATCAGAAAGGTGTTGCAGTCATGTGATCCACAAACAGGTGGGGAACCTGAGGCCTCGAGGTCACACATGGCCCTCTAGGTCCTCAAGTGTGGCCCAAACTTCACAGAACAAATCCCCTTAATAAAAGGATTTGTTCTCTAAAACTTGGACTCAGTCAAAAGGCTGCACCCAAGGACCTAGAAAGCCACATGTGGCCTCAAGGCTGCAGATTCCATACTGCTGCAGCAAAGACATGGGAAAGGATTCCCTTTTGTTTACCCTGAATCACATTTCTAAGCTTATATCTTACTCATTTATACAAAAGGGTATTTGTTTCTTAAAACTTCAAAATTCTGAAAAGACATTGATTTAATTTATTCTCATATTATTTTTAGGAAGCATGAGATAGCCATTTTCCCTGTAAGATTCCTGAGTGATACAGCAAGGTCATGCCTGATACCTTTAAACACAACCAACAAACAAAAAAATAGATACGTCACATCCTATATAATTCATGTGTCATTGACATCATTGATCCTTGGACATCATTATACAGACATAACATCTAGTAAGTCCCAGCACACCTCAAAATTCTGTATCAAGATGGGATTCCAAAAAAATAATTCGTATAGTTAATGCATAAGGGACTACAAGATTCCCAAATAGGATCTGCACCCTCAGAATTAGGATAGGGTTCAGAAAGTGTCAATCTGATTAGGTCAACAAGAATTCAGCCTAAGATGAATGATACTGTCCATCTGGGGAAATCTTCACAAGAAATAAAACACCCTGGGAGATGATTTGTAAATGGGTTGAAGAGGAAATTAATCAACGAATATTTGTCAAGTGGCTACTATGTTCCAGGCACTGTTCTAGGCACGGGGAATGCAAATACAAAAATGAAGCTGTCTTGGGCCACACCATTAAAACTCAGGTGTCTCTGAAAACTTAATAGTTTAGGATGGCTCTCTAAAGTCTGGTCAGGAAGACACCAATATAAACTTTAGTGGACATAATTAGCCATATATAATTGTGATGCGTCTGTTACAGGGTAATAATAGAAATATCATTAAGAATATCCAGTTTCCTTTGCTTGGGTTCTATATTCATTGAACAACATAAGAAAACAGGAAGTAGTGTCCTCTGTAATAGCCCTGGAAAAATTCTCTAGGGAGTTATAGCTCTATTATTTATTAACAAATGTATTTTATATGAAAAGAGGCATGGTGTCATAGTAGAAAGAGAGTTGGCCTTGTAGTCAAGAAGACCCAGAGTCAAGCCCTGCATCTGACACATACTGCCTGTGTTCTTCAGCAAGTCACTAACCCCTGAATGTCTCTAAAACTAAACTACAAGAACCACTCATCTGCACTGGTAGAGGGAATTTTCTCCCAGGACTCACGAAGGGTGGGATTAAAGTAACATAGGTTTGGACCAGAGTTCTTAAATTGTTTGTGTATCCTGGACACTTTTGTCAATCTGGTGAAGCCTATGGAACCCTTTTCAGAATAATGTTTAAACAATTGAAGGGAATAAAAAATTTCACTTAGAGATTATAAAGATAAATTTTTTTCCCATCAAGTTCATGAATTCCCTGAAATCTATCCATGAACTCCTTGGTGTTTGTGGACCCCAGATTAAGAACCAATGATTAGGAAGTAGATGCAACCTCATTTTACAGATGAGGAAACTGAGGCCTAAGGAGGTTATGTAACTTGAAAGTCACATAGGCAGAAAACGTCAGGGGGTATTAGAACATAGGTCCTTGGATCCCAGGGACAGTCTCACTGTCCACAGCAATGTACTTCCTCTATATACATATCATTATATTCTATATTCAAATAATTCCTGTTTAGCCAAGGGAGGGGATTTTTCTTTTTCTCCAAGAAATTACTAGAGTCTTATTCTCAATATAATGGGGGGAAAGGGCTTGTTCAACAAGATCAAAAGGGATTGGCCAAGTCCTCAGAATATATTTGATTTTGCCCTTCCCTCATGGGTTAACGGAGTATGCACAGATATTTTGCCCAGTCCAATGTGGGTAACTTTGGAAGCCATGTGTGACCCCACGAGTTGTTAGAGTAATGACAATTGGTTCTAGAGACAGAACAAATGACTTGACAGACCTCAACTTGGATACAAAGGGACAAAATGACCATCTCACTCTCTTTTCCTCCCTAGTAGCAAGTGAGGGAAAACCTGCTGTGAGCTTCCAAGTGGGAGGGAAAGTCCTATCTCCCACCTGGCTATTATGTATCCACAAATACTTGGCACCTCTCCTTTGTGTTTCTTTTTTCTTTTTTGGAGGGGGGAAGCAGGGCATTTGGGGTTAAGTGACTTGCCCAAGGTCACACAGCTAGTAAGTGTTAAGTGTCTGGGGTCGAATTTGAACCCAGGTCCTCCTGACTCCAGGGCCAGTGCTCTATTCACTGCGCCACCCAGCTGCCCCATGTTTCTTATTTCTTAATCTCAAGTGAATGAGTATTCTGAGAATACTCTGCCCATGTTATTGGATGAATTCAAGAGATCCATCAGAGCCACCCAGAGGCCTATTAGCACTCAGAGTTAGTAGTAAAGTCCACCAGAGGCTAGTAGTAGTGGCTACAAGAGTGGTAGTAAGCAATGCCTGAGAAGGGCCTGCAGATACGTATGAGAAGACTCAAGGATCCTAATGATTTCAGGAGAAAAGAACTTCCAGTTTCAAGAGCCAGGAGAAACCTCTTGGCCACACATTATCTACACGTAGGATTCATTCTCATTGTGCTTTAAGTTTGAACTCACTCTCCCTAAGAATCATATGTATGCAAGGGGATAGTGCTTCTACTTGAAATGGAGAGGATTTTTCTTATAATTTCTGTTCTTGCTATACTCTCTTAATAGATCCTTTTTGTAAAAGCTAATGGACTCTAAGTGGTTGGTTGATAACAGGAAAGACACTCATGGAGACACAGGAGCTATGGTACTTCGGAATGAATCCCTTCAGGGTTACTCCTAGAATCTTGAGTGAAGAAGTCCACTGCCCCCTGGGGACCCAAAACTTGGCCTCTGTGAATTGAGATAATGAGCTCAAGGGGGTTATTATACCACTAAAGGAGAAATCTTTCCAAAGTCAGAGAGGTGCTCACTTGCCATGAAAAATAAGCTTAGAAATCCTGAAAATGATGCAAGCAACGTCTACAAAAGGCAGTTTTGTGGCAGAAACTGGTGGGGGGGGGGTCAGAGGACCTGGGTTGTAGTCCTGTCTCTTTTGTGCATGAGCCATGTGGCCTTAGGCAATCTATTTCTGAGTCTCAGTTTCCTCATCTGTAAAATGGGGATGTCACCACTTGCTAACCTGACTCACAGGGCTATCGTGAAGATTAAACGAAAAGAGAAAATGTAAAATCACTTTGTAAAGTATAAAGTGCAGATATAAGACATTATTAGCCCCACTAAGGTTGCTGTCAGCACTTAGCTAGCTGAGTCAGTGTCAGCAGCTTTCCTTTGGCAAGAGCCAGTATGTCCCTTCTGGTCCTGTCATATTGTCTTACTGGCTACTGGCTGACCTTCTTACCACAGTATTCTAGGCTTCAGCAAGTAGTCAGGACCTTTTGTCTCAGTGGGATGAGCTTCCCTGCTGATTAATGCCATTTCAACATCAGCTTTGTCAGAGGAAGGGCTAGAGGCAAAAATTCAGAAACTGCTTTCAGAAAGGCTTATTTATCACTGAAAGATCTAGTCTTCTCCCCTTCAGAACCTTCGTTGTCTTTATTTATATTTGGTTATAAAAAAAAAAATGACTGTTTCTGAAATTATCTAGACTGCAGGCTCTGTGTCAGTGAAACACAGTAGGCCAGGACAACACGAAGAACTCTAGAAAGCTTAGCTTCCCTGGTCCCTTTTTTTCCCTCCCTTTTCTTGCCCTCTTTCTCCTTGCCCTCTCTCTCCCCCAAGCACACACTCTGGTGTTCTCGTGCATATTTCTCTTTCAACATAGATTTTTCTGTCAGCGTAAGTCTAACTTACTGGCCCCAACTTCCTGAAACCAGGTAGGTTATATTTTTCACTCTCCCCCAGGATTCTCCAGCATCCTTAAGAGAATTTGGGGATCTAGCCTGCAAATGTCTCTAGCCCCCATGATGATATTCCCTCAATTGTAGCAATAAGTTCCTTGCATCCCTGTTCCATTTAGCCACTTAGAATCAGATTAGCTTTTACAAGAAATATTTATTTCAAAAAGTGTAATCACAAATATACAAACTTATTCCCCCAACACATGGGAGATATAATCCCTCTGTCCTTTTGCACAACCTCTGGGGAGGAGAAAAGGGATTGAGTTCATAGCTTAACTAAGTTCCCAAAGAGCAGAGTTCCAGTTCTAAATCCAAAACTTGCCTTGAAGTCCCAAGCACCCTGGTGTTTCAGGGTTCCCACACAGCTAGATGGTTGCTGCACCACCCTACCTGTAATCCTGGTTCCAAGGTCTCCATGGTTCAAACTCCACCTGAAACTGAGGAGGGGTCAACTTGAATCGTCACCTTCTAGACTCAGCTGATAAGAAAGATGTAGAAAGAAAGGAAGCACAGCTAGGTGGTACAGTGGATAGAGCCCTGGGCTTGGAATCAGGAAGACCTGAGTTCAAATCTGATCTCTGATATTTACTAGCTGTTTGACCCTGGGAAAGTCACTTAACCCTTTTTGCTTCTGCTTTCTGACCTGTACAATGAGCTGAAACAGGAAATGGCAAACCACTCCAATATCTTTGCCAAGAAAACCCCAGATGAGGTCACAAAAAGTAGGAGAAAACTGAGATAATTGAACAACAACAAAATCTAATCTAATCTAATCTTGTTCCAAAGGCTCCTCAAGAGCACTTCTGTGTAAGGTGAACTGGGCATACCCAGACACGCCTGGGTTATATAAGAGTAACTAAATGAGTAGCTTCAGGAGGCCATATGCCCTGTCACTGGAAATCTTCAAGACAATCTTCAGTTCTGAAATTCTGTGATTATGTAATTAAAACCTATTCATACTGAGGTGTGATGGAAAGAACCAAGAGTTAGTTTCTCTGATTTCCATTCCCAATAAAAACAAATTTTCATTAAATTGTGTTCAGAACTACATTTTAGGAATACCAGTTTGGTAGTTATACAGAAGATGTATTAGAGAGGGGAAAGATGAGGCAGAAAGGTTATTGCAATAGTCCTCTAAAGCCAGAATGTGGGCCTGAACTAGAGAGGTCATATGAATAAATAAAGAGAAAGGAAGAAATTTGAGTTATGGAGGTAGATTTTACCTTTGTTGGCAACTGATTGAATATATATAAAATGGGTATTAAGTAAGGTAAAGAAGAAATTCTAAAGCAAGGAGGCAAACTTCATGTCATAGAGATCATTGATACTCAGTGAGATAAGGACCATGATGGGATAAGGATGCCATGATAAGAATATGGTTCCAGAATGATTCCCTTGATTCAAAAGAAACAGTATAAGTAAAGAGGATGGAGGGGCAAGTAGTGTATTAAGAAGATACTGCTGCTTTTCTCCCAAGATAGTGCCAAAGGCAAAGAAGGAAGTGGTTGACCTTGGAAGACAGAAGTCAAGTCAAAGGCCTTGGAAAAAAGAAGGCATCATTGAAGGGTACACCAAGAAGACAATCCAAACTCCTTTACCTTCTGGTGACTCAAGACCTTCAGCTTTGAGGATATCCCAAATATCCTCAGAAAAGTGCCCTTAGGTATATATATATATATGTAAATTACTATAAAATTAAATTTAAAAAAGGAAGTTGTTACCTCTGCCTCAGAACTTCTTGGTTTATTTCAAAGCTTAGCTTGAGTGCTACCATCTATATGAAACTTTTCCCGTTCTCCCTACCCAGTTCTGCCCCCCTTCCTAAATCACCTTGTAATAATTTCACATACCTCTGTACTTTATTCCCCTCAAAAAACTATAAGATCCTTGGGGGCAGGGTCTATTTCATTACTGTCTTTGTATACTCAGAACCTTACATAGTATCTGGTACATAGCAGATGTCTAATAAATACTTATTTATTGATAAATTAACCAATATGGATGTCAACCAATACAAACTTAAAAAAAAATACTCAGAACAAAAAAAATAGAAACTGAAGGACCATGAGAAAATATAACACCTACTTCCTTATATAGATGGAAGACTATAGGTGTGGACCACTACATATAAGGTCAGGCTTTTTTTGATGTGTTGGTTGGTTCTACCAAACTATTTTTATGACTTTTTTTTTTGTTCTTTGTTATAAAGGATAGCTCTTTGGGAGAGAGGGAATTAGGGATCTACTGGAAAATATAGGTGTTGTAAAAGCTATATATATGTGTATATATACATATATGTAATATATATATAAATAGATTTTCTTTTTTTAAAAACATGCTCAGAGGTAGAAGCAAGGAAAGACAGGTAAAGAGGATGGAGCCAAGTAGTATATTAAGAAGATAATGGGGCTTTTCTCCCAAGATAGTGCCAAAGGCAAAGAAGGTAGTAGTTGACCTTGGAAGACAGAAGCCAAGTCAAAGACCTTGGACAAAAGAAGGCATCATTGAAGGGTACACCAAGAAGACAATCCAAACTCCTCCACCTTCTAGTGACCCAAGACCTTTCACCTTTGAAGATAAATACAGAGGTGTTAGAAGACAAATACAGAGGGGTGGCATGGTCCTCTAAGAATGCTATCAGAAGAACAAAAGTTTGGAATGAACTGATGCTGGTGTGGAACACTAGGGCCTCAAAAAGAGGCCTGGTTTTGTTCTTTTTAAGTTATAACAGAAAAAAGAGAAGGATCAAAGAAAGGCTAGAACCCCTGCTGAGAATGGACAGGGTGATGATAACAAGAAGGAAACACAGAATTACTCAGCTCTCCTTTTGCTTCTGTTTTCTTTCCAAGCAAAATAATCTTCAGACTAGGAAAAAAAAAAAAAACCGAGAAATAATGTTTAATAGGGAATTGAAATCCAAGACAAATACAGACATGAGAACATTTAGTTGTCTTTATTGAGTTCAAGCCATTAGGCCAAAATGAACTACTAAACAGGAAAGGTTTCAAAGATGGATTTAGTGATCGACTGATTACCTGTCACCTGTCCCAGGACCAGTGTAACTTAAAATTCGGAGAAGCTCATCAGCATGTAGGCCTTAGAGTGATGGCTTTTTTTAGCCAGAGTGGTTCTCAAAGACCATCTCACTAAGGTATGGAGAAATTATAACGTGTGTAAAGAGATCACTCACAATGACAGTCTGATTGTTTTTATACCACCTAGAGCTTTTATCCAAAGACAGATCTTGAAATTTCAGCCATTCATTCATTCCTTACTTATGTGTTCTGCATTTCACTAGGTATTGGGAAAGAGACAAAATAAACATAAGTTGCTGTCTCTTCTCACTGTCCTTGAAAAGCTCTTGAATTAGTTGAGAAGGCAGAGTATATCATATGATCTTGCATATTTTCTTCTTAATTTTGATTGGAAAATTTTTTTTTCTTCTGAGATTACATTTCTACTTTCTTTCTTTTTTTGAAGTTCTACCCAGTGGTCAGCAGGGGCTTTCCAGGGTTATGAAAGCATGAATCAATTTCACAGTCTGAGTCGGGAGATAATATGAGAGCAGTTTTCCTTAATTTTTAAAAAATATAACTGAATTCTTCCATGAAGATATACATTTCACATATAAAGCTAAATACGTTTCATTTTTGCCAGGGCAGACAAAGGGTTAAATGGAAGAAGACCTAAATCAGCAGCACCCAACAGCTCACCACTGGCTGAGTGGAGAAAGTGAGTCATCTCTCATCCTTCTCTAGCCTCCTTCCATTGCCCCCACCCCAGGAATCCTTCCAGACCAACATAACTACCTAGCCTCCCACTTCCTTCTTAGCTTTCAGTCCCACATCCTTAAGACTGATGGAAGCCACAGAATGCAATCACTGAACAGTTTGGCCAGGAGCTTTTATACAGCTATGCTCAAAGATGAAGCTAAGGATCAGAAGATGGAATTAAAGTAGAGAAGGATTTTTTTCAAATTTTAATGGATAGAGTGAGCCTTTATTGAGCACTTAGTATTTGCCAAGCAATGTGCTAAGTACTGGGATACAAATACAGTCAAGACAATCCCTGCCTTTGAGAGGCTTACATCCTAATGGGATAAGGCAATACATAAAGGGATGCTGGAGATTAGAGTAGGGGGAAATATCCATCTATTTAATTTAATAAATATATTTAATTTAAATATAAATATCCACAAAAAGGAACAATGAGATAACCGGGAAGTGGTGTGAAGAGGCCTGAGCAGTCAAGATAATGCAAAAAGCAAAAACTCACTTATCGGAACTGGAGGACCCAGAGGCAGGGTCCAAGGTTCTGATTAAAGAAAGCATGGTGAGGAGATAACCAGGACGTGGCTTGGAGGCCTGAGAACTGGCAAAATAAGGCAAACGGCAAATGGTTATGGAGTAGGCCTGGTTGTTCAATTCAACTCACAAGCATTTATGAGGCACCTACATTGTTCAAGTTCTTAAGGTGGTATGGCAAACCTGTCCTATAGCTTCATAAGGGGGAATATTCCAGCAGTAATATCACAAATAAATGCAATGCAAGATAGACTTTGATAGGGATGGAAGAGAAAGAACTAGACCAAGTGCTTCAGGAAAATCTAAGGAGGAACAAATTGTTGCAGCATTCAGTGAAAGCTTCCTGGAAGAGGTAGTATCTGAATGGGGCCTTGTGGAAAGAGAAGAATTTGAAAAGGCAGAGCTGAAGAGGGAGAATGCCCCAAGCATGGGGATTGGTCTAAACAAATACAAAGAGGAAGGAAAATGAAGGCTGAGACGAGAACATTTAGGAGTCTAGTTGACTACAACATAGAGAACACGAAGAGTTCTTTCCTGACAATGTTGTTGTCATATAAATTGTTCTCTTGGTTCTGCTTATTTTTCTCTACATCCATTTAGACCAGAATTGTCACACTCAAATAGTAACAAGACCACTAATCTGTACATAAGGATTCCAATAGACCACATATTGACTTAGTTTTAAAATGTAATATTATCTATGGTGTTCATATATCTTATTTTCCCAATTACATTTTAATCTGGTTCCTGATGTGGGCCATGTGTTTGACTCCTCTAGCTTAGACTACTAAAATTTCTTGCAGTTATCTCTTTTTTAAAAAATTAACGTATTTAATTTACTTTTAGTTTACAACTTTGAGTTCCACAATCCCTTGAGTTTCAGATTTTCTCCCCCTCCCCCTTTCCCCATGGCGACATGCAATCAAATGTAGGATCCACAAATACCTTCACATTAAACATTAGTCAAGTTGTAAAGAGGGATTATAACCAATGGAATGAACAATGGGAAAGAGGAAACAAAACAAAACAAAACAGAAAAGAGAGAGAGCAAGTAGTTTGCTTGAGTCTGCATTCAAACTCAGTAGTTCTTTCTCTGGATGTGGATATCTCTTTCCATCAGGAGTCGTTTGGGGCTGTCTTATAACCTGTATTGCTGACAGGAGCCCAGCCTATCAAAGTTAGTCAGATATGATGTATCTGTAAATGTGTACAAATTTCTCCTGGTTCTCCTCTTCTCACTCAACATCAGTTTATATAAGTGTGTCCAGATTATTATGAAGTCCATCTGCTCCTCATTTCTTATAGCACAATAGTATTCCATTACATTCATATACCACAGCTTGTTCAGCCATTTCCCAATTGATGGGCTTCACCTTGTTTTCCAATTCTTTACCACCACAAAAAGAGCTACTATAAATATTTTTGTAAATACAGGTCCTCCCTGCAATTATCTCTTTTGTCATTGCTTACACCACAATAGTATTCCATTACTTTGGTATAAAACCATCTGTTCAACTATTCTCCAATTGATGGGCACCTCCTTACTTTCAGGTCTTGGCTTCTCTCTCTCTCTCTCTCTCTCTCTCTCTCTCTCTCTCTCTCTCTCTCTCTCTCTCTCTCTCTCTCTCTCTCTCTCTTTCTCTCTCTCTCTCTCACTCTCACTCTCTCTCTGTCTCTCTTTCTGTCTCTGTCTCTCTCTGTCTCTTCCTCCCTCCCTCTTTCCCCTCCCTCCTCCCCTTTTCCTTTTAGTCCTCCCTTCAGGATCTGGAAATTTGATAATTTGATTTGCTTTCAACAGTTCTCTTCCTGGGTAGCTAGGTGGTACAGTGGATAGAGTACTAAACCTGGAGTCAGGAAGACTTATCTTCCTAAGTTCAAATCTGGCTTCAGACACTTACTAGTTGTGTGACCCTAGACAAGTCACTTAGCCCTGTTTCCCAGTTTCCCCATCTCTAAAATGATCTGGAGAAAGACATGGCAAACCACTCCAGTATTTTTGCCAAGAAAATCCCAAATAGGGTCACAAAGAATTGGACATGACTGAAAAACAACTGAACAATGAAACAAACAACTGGAGAATTCTCCTCTTAACCCCCTTTCTTAACATCACCTTCCTCCCCCTCGTTTCCCTTTTAAGTTTCATACATTTCTAGACCAGACTCTCCTTTGTCCAGTTCACACACTGATGCCCAGGCACTTCCCACACACATTCCTCCATGTTTGTATAAATATTTTTCTCACCATAAATATGAAAAATAGAAGGTTCTGTCCACTTCTTCCCTTTTACATCAGTGGGCTCATTTTATATGTTCTTATCTTTTCCCTCTTAAAACCCTCAGAACAGAACCAATATCCTGCTCCCTAGCACGCCTCCCCACAACAACCACTACCTGTTTTCCTTACGTAACTCCCTCAATATCGTATGATGCTATTTGGGTTCTGAAGGGATGAATTTCTTCTCTTTCCCATTTGTATATTACCATTATCCCATAAAACCTCTTCAAATTGTTCAAATAAATCTACCTTCCTAGTTTTCTCTTAAGTCTTGTACTTATATTTCAAAGTGCCTATTTAGTTCTTTTCTTTTAATCAGAAATACTTGAAAGACCTCTACTCCATTAAAAATTCATTTTTCCTCTTGTAAGATTAAAATCAGCTTTGCAAGGCAAGCACCCAAACTGATAGCCGCTACTCCCCAGCACTTCCAAGGTCTCAATGTGGGATTCCAATCCCCGTGGGGCTCTGTTGGAAGAGTCTTCTGCTCTCACTCCTTCTAAACAGAGAGCTCTGCAAGCTACAGTGTCTGTCACCATTGTCACTGATCACAGTTGGAAGCTAGACTTGCTTACCTGTGCTAGAATTACCTTTTCTGATTGCCACTTTTTCTCTTGTCTGTAGATTTTGGATTATTTTTTTGTGCATTTCTGGGATAGAAAAAGTTACTTTTCCACTATAGTTTTTCATCTGATTTCTTGGATAATTATTCTGTCTTGTGCAGATTTCAGGTTTTTTGGAGTAGGTGGTCAGGCAGGGAACTGGGCCACCTGCCTATTGTCAAACAGCCATCTTAACAAGAAGTTCAAGATTAATCTCAGGGAAAAGACTAGTATCTGGGAAGATGGGGAAAGGTTTCCTGGAGAAGATGAAATTTTAGTTAAGTTCTAAAGAAAATGGAGTGCTCTGTTCAAGGAACAGTAAATAGACCAATATAGTTAGATCATAAAATTTGTGGAGGGGACTAAAGTGTAAGAAGACTAGAATGGCAAGAAGGATCCAGGTTATAAAGAACTATAAATGCCAAAGAGAGGACTTTATATTTGACCCTGCAGATAATAGGGAATCAGTGATATTTATTAAGTACGGTTTTGTTTTTCCTTTTTCAATAGGTGGGAATGGGGGTAGAAATAGAAAAGTGAAAGAAGAAGAAGAGGAAGAGGAGGAGGAGGGGGAGGAAGAGAAAGAGGAAGAAGAGGAGCAGGAGAAAAAGGAGGAGAAGCTATTTAAGCATTTTTAAATGTATAAAAAAGAACAGAAGGAAGATCACAGACAATCAGGACAACTTTGAAAGTTATATGTTGACTATAATATATTTATTACATTATAGTTTAAAAAGAAAAGCAAACCCCACAGTAGAGGTCCACAGTTTCACATACATTCCTCTTTTTTCTGTTTCACTAAATGGTCTGTTTTATTTAGTGTTTGTTAAGTTCAGAATAAAAACAAAATAAATATTTAAAAAGAGAAAACGGGCGGCTAGGTGGCACTGTGAGTAGAGCACCGGCCCTGGAGTCAGGAGGACCCAAGTTCGGTTCTGGCCTCAGACACTTAACACCCACCCACACACACACAAAACTAGCCATGTAACCTTGGGCAAGTTACTTAACCCCAATTGCCCTCCAAAAGGCCAAAAAATAAAAATAAGAGTAAACAAATGCATAGGACCAGAGTCTACTATTCCTTTCTTTCTTTTTTTTTTTTTTTTTAAGCAATTGGGGTTAAGTAACTTGCTCAAGGTTACACAGCCAGGTGTTTCTGGGTGGGTGCTAAGTGTCTGAGCCCGGGATTCGATCTCCAGGTCTTCTCAACACTGGAGCCGGTGCTCTTACTTGCTGTGCTACCTGGCCGCCCCCTATTCCTTTATTTCTTTTTAGAATGGAATGGAATAATAGAGGCAAATGATTTATAGCTAACACAGCAAATTGTCCAAAGGGTGAATTTCTATTCATTTGTTAATTACTTTTGTTTAAAACAGCTAATATTTCTTCTTTTAGTGATTTCCTTGTTCATAATTAAATATAGCAATAGATTATATAAAAAACTATCATTTTATTTAAAAAAAAAAAGAAGAAGAATGGAAGGAAGGGAGGAGGGAAGGCTGGGGCCAGGTTGGTAGTGACTTTGGAGATAACTTGGTGATGCAGTGGATAGAGTCCTGGACATGGAGCTAAGAGAGGTCTGAGTTCAAATCCAGACCCAGACCTATATAAGCTATATGACTTGGGTCAAGTCTGTCTCAGTTTCCTCATCTGTAAAATAAGGATAACAATAGCACCCATGTCCCGTGGTTGTTGTGAGGAGAAAATGAGGTAATATTTGTAAAGAGCTTTGTAAACCTTAAAACACTATAGAAATGTTGGTTGTTATTATTTGATGGCAATTAGACAAGTTTATATTTTATCCTAAAGGCAAGAAGACACCCTGGAGATAACTGAGTAGGGGAGTGACATGACCGTCAGATCTGTACTGAAAGAAAATCATTTTGAAAACTGTGTGGAGGTTATATTAAGGTGGAGAGATACTTGAGACAGGGATACAAGTAAGAGTAATGCAATATTCCAGGTGAGAGGAGATGAGGAAATGAACTGAGGCAGTGTTTGTGAGTAGAGAAAGGGGTCAGATGTGAGAGGTGCCGTGGAGTTATAAACAGCAGTATGTGGTCACTGATTAGCTGTGTGAGGTATAAGGGAGGAAGGTGTTGAGAACAATGCCAAGGTTATGAATCTTAAACCTCAGAGACTAGAAGAATGGTGGTGCGCTTGACATAAACAGGACAGTAAAGGGGTATGCTGAGAGGGAAAAAATAATGAGTTTCATCTTGGACACGTTGAGTTTGAGCTGTCTCTAGAACATCCAATTTGAAATGTCCAACAAGCAGTTGATGAGACTAGACTGAAGCACAGGAGTGAAACGAGGCCTGGATATGTAGGTGTGGGAATCATTCCTATAGAGGTTTCGAGTGGTTATATCATAATTGGTGGTAATTATAATCGCATAGCAACGAGAATCTGTATTAGGTCAGTGGAAGTGGAAATAGAGAAGAAGGAATGAATGTGGGATTATGGTAACTGTGATTTTTTTCTATGAAATTATGTTATGATGGGTGAGTTTCAAAACCAAATGATGGTAGTGTTGGAAAAGGAAGAGAAACTGGCATCAAAAGAATAATTCAAAATCTCAGAGCTCACTGTGGTAGCTGGGTGACTAGTTGGGAGGGTGACTAGCTTTCTTGTCTCTGAATCAGAACAGAACCTGGCACATCACTCAAACTCCATGAGCCTCATCACATCACCCCTTGTCCTCCCTGCTAAGACAAGAACATAAATGGGCATGAGGGCTATTGGACTTCAGACTACCATGTAACCAGATTCTATTGAAAATAATACGGACTAAGTTTGGAAGCCACACTCCTTACCCTCAAGGAGCTTACAATCTCCAAATGCTACTAAGCAACAAATTTAACATCCTTATAAAACTGCTTGGCTTTTCCATTACAGAAAAATATTTGAAGGTGCCTCTATTTGGGAAACCTACTCTCCACTATTTTACATGGACATATCTCAGATAACTTATTTCCCCATTCAGCTCTGCATTCTCACTTGATTACTTCAAGCCAGCTTCCTCACAGACTTGTGAGTCAGATCTTCATAGCCAGGCAGAACACAGGAACTGAAACAATTAATTACCTGATAGTTCCTTGGAATCTGGGTTTCCCCTCAGTCTTTCCATAACTGGGACCACAATAAAATGAGCTCTTTTTTTGGTCAGGTTGAGTTTGAGATGTCTCCAGGATATCCAGTTTAGAAAGTTCAATAAGCAACTGGTGAGTCTGGACTGGAACTTAGGAGAGAAACTGAGCTATTTATAGAAGTGGGAGTCATCTGCAAAGAGGCAGATGATGATGATGTGATGATGAAGTCTGAGGTTTTTTCCCATAACTGGAACCATGACACGATTTTCCAGAAGGTAGGCGCTAGAACTGAGGCTCAGAAAGATGACAAGCATTACTGAGAACTTTACCGTCATTCAATAAATCCTCCCAGGGTTACAGATGGGATTCTACTTACTCCAGACTAGCCACAGTAATGAAGAAAAAATAGCAGCTACAGTTCTAACTGTGGTATTGCCATGGGTGGCAAACGTCCTCAGAGGTAATGGGGGCCATTCCCCATTTATAATATGGGGGTGTCATCGTGTCGTTTGAAAAGAGGCAGAATAGAGGTCCTTAGTTTCCTCTCCCCCCACTCTTGTCCAAAAATAGATTTTGTTTCCTACCAAATGAAGTAGTTGGAGGTTGGAATCACTCTAAGAGAGAGAGAGAAAGGGAGAGAGAGAGAGAGAGAGAGAGAGAGAGAGAGAGAGAGAGAGAGAGAGAGAGAGAGAGAGAGAGAGAGAGAGAGAGAGAGAGCAGGCTAGAATTATATCTATCTGGTCCCTTAATTGTTATTAAATCTAGGGGATGTGATTTTCAGTTTTAAGTTAACTTCTGATCACTGTTTCATTATTAAGGGAAGAAGAAGACAAGCTTTATATGCAAGGCTTTACTTCCTTCCTTTCAAATACAAGTTTTTCAATGAACACAAATAATAAGTAGCAAAGAAACCTATTTATCCAAGTCAATAGCGAAACAGAAATCAAACTAAGCACATAGGAAAATGAATATCACACAATACAGACTGAAGGAGCTCTCCTGTGATGAGTGAGACAATTCAGCTCAACCAAGAGAGTCCTAGATCTCACCCAAAGGAAAGGTTAAGTCTAGTATAGCAAGCTTGGAATATAGAGACATGATTGGAGCTTGATGGATCCTCTCATGTTGACTTCTTCCCAAAGCCATTTCCTTCATTTTCAAGTGGGGTTGGCATCATTCATCTTCTCTTTCAAAGCTGCAAGCCATTAGTCCCCAAAGTCCAAAGCAAAACTTGAAGAGAACTAAAAGGGCTCTTCTTTCTCCATAACTACATTCTGCTTTTCACACAGATATAGAAGAGAATCCCATAGCAATGGGATTTGGGATTTTGCCTACATGTGATCTATGGAAAGAGGTATTTTTTTCCAAAACTAATATCTCTTCTCCTATGAGAAACACGACCCAGAAAACTGATTCTGAAATATGTTTTTGACACAGTCAGTGGCACTCTGTCAATGGTACACAGCTTTCAGAGGACATATTGAAGGAATGAACAGTATACAATGGCAACCTGTGCATGAATAGCATACGTCACATATTTTTTATCTCCATCTACCTATTTAGCTGTCAGTCTTTTGTCTATGTATCTATGTATGTATATCATGTAATTTGATTCACTTCAGACAGCATTTATTGAATTCCTGTACACCAACCATGTGCTAGATGTCAGAAGCATAGGAAAATCAGTCTTTGCTCTCAAGAGTTTTCATTCTTCCAGGAGTCAATAACATGTGCACAGATAACTATGTTCAAAATACATGCAGAGTAAAAACAAAGTCTTTTCAATTGGCAGGATGGGAGAACTAACAACTGAGATCAGAAAAAAGCCTCCTGTGAGAGTGTAATGGGAATGTAAATTTAAAGATCTTCCCTGCCCCTAGGCTAAAGTGCACCTGGAGCCTGGGGTGGGAGGCTTGTTTTTCAATAGATACTTTTTGATTGGCCAGTGGGTCCAAAAGGTTGTTACATTCAATGAGCCAGGAGAAGGCTATATAAGCCCTGATGTGAGGCTTTGTTTTGGGGCTCACTTTGAGAAGCGTTCTATGATTTGATATGGATTCTGGGAAGCCGTTGTCCTGAGCCCCCCGGCTTTGAAAAAACCCAGATGTTGAAACCCAGATGTTGACTGGGTATGGATGTAATGGTTGGACAGTTTGAAATCTGTCTACTAGATCTGTTTCTGTCTTGATAATTCTGTCTGTGTACTTTGAAGTTCGGGGTGCTGACCTTTTCCCCTGAACAAGGTAAACGATATATGTCTGACTGATTAAAGTAAGCTTGTTAACCCATTTTGAGTTGCTTTCCTTTATCAAAGCAGATCCAAGAACCTGTATTGGCAGCAAACCCTAAGGACGCTTGGGGTGCTTGCTGCTACAGAGAGATGGCACTGAAGCTATGCTTTAAAGGAAGTTATATCAAGTGTGTACTCTATGTATGCATGAGTTGCCATGACCAAAGAATTCACAACCTGGTCATTAACCTTTTGATGATGAACCTATCTATACTAGGCTAGTCTTCAGGGCAGACATAAGTTATTCTCCTGATTTAGCGTATACAAGAACAGCTAGAACACAGATTCTTTACATTTTCTGTGTCATGGAGCTTTTTAGCAATCTGGTGAAGCCTATGGACCGTTTCTTAGAATGGTGCTTGTAAATGCATAAAATAAAATACCTTGGAGTGAAAAAAGTTACCAATAGCATTGAAATACAGTTGTCAAAACATATGTTTTTTAAGACAAGATCATGGGCCCAAGGATAAGAACCCTTGAACTAAAGTAAAAGTTGAAGATTGGTTAAGTCTACACTTCAGGAGAAGTCAAAACAAGGACATGAGAGATTCAAGGAAAGAGGGATGATGGCTAGGATGGATCAGTCAGTCAGCTAGTATTTGTTGATGAAGTGCCCACTGTGTGACAGGCACCATACTGAGTTCTAGAATACAAAGAAAGACAAAACAATAGTCCCTGATCTCAAGGAGCTCACAATCTAGGGAGGGTGACAACACACACACACACACACACACAAATATAAACAGGATAAACTGGGGTAGTCTCAGAGAGAAGGCACTAAGATTAAGGAGACATGGGAAAGATTGCTACAGAAGGTAGAACTTCAACTGAGACCTGAAGGAAGCTAGAGAAGCTAGGAGGAGAGAATTCCAGTTACATGGGACAGCCAGTGAAAATAACCTGGAGTCAGGATATGGGAGTGTGGTTTTGAGGAACAGCAAGGACAATGTCATTGGATTGTAGAGTCTGGGGAAAGGAGAAAGATATGAAAAGAATGAAAGAGTCAGGGGTGGCCAGATGGCACAGTGAGTAAGAGCACCGGCCCTAGAGGCGGGATGACCTGGGATTGAAGCCGGACTCTGATACCACCACACCCGGAAGTAACTGTCCATGTAACCATGAGCAAGTTACTTAACCCCAATTGCTTTAAAAAAAAAAAAAGAATGAAAAAGTTGGAAGGGACCAGATAGTAAATGGATTTTAAAACCCAACAGGATGTTATATTCCTTTGTGAAGGTAATAGGGAGCCCCCTGAAATTTGTTGAATGGAAGATTTTATTGAGATGGTCAGAACTGAATTTTAAGAAGACAATTTGACAACTTAGTGGAGGATGGACTGGAGTTGGGAGAGACTTGAAGGAGGGAGACCAATCAGAAGGCTACTGCAACACCCTAGGCACAAGATGATGAAAGCCCATACTAGGGTAGTGGCAGGATCAGAGAAGAGAAAGGGGCACTGTATACAACAGATGTTACAAAGGTAAAATCAGTACGATTTGGAAACAGATTAGTATGGAGGAGTGAGAGAGAATGAGGAATTGAGAATGACACTGAGTTGTGAGACTCGGTGATGATGGTACTTTGGACAGTAACACAGAAGTTAGGAAGAGGGAAGTGTTGGCAGTGGGGTAGGGGAAGATGATGAGCTCAGTTTTGGACATGTTTGATTTAAGATGTCTACAAGACATCCAGTTCAAGATATTTAATAGGCAGTTGGAGATGTGGGACTCAATGTCAGATGAGAGTTTAGGGCTAGGTAATTAGTTTTGAGAATTATCAGCACAGAGATAATGATTAAAACCATGGGAGCTGATGAGATCACCAAGTGAAATGTAATAGAAGAGAAGAAGAGGGCTGAGATAAAACATTGGGAGATCTTTGAAGTTCATATCAGAGAATACTTCAAGGAAAAGATGATATCCAACCTAAGCCTTGAAAGAAGAGGATTTCAAGCGTGGGGTATATGGATGAAATTCATTCCAGACATGTAGGACATTGAATACAAATACACAGATGTTAGAGAGGATCCTGAGGATAGTCCACTCTGATTGGAGCAAAGTAGTATAAAGAAAGGTTGAAAAGTTGTCTTTGTTGTTGCTGCATCTCCCTACTAGACTGTAATCTTCAGTGCAGACTCTCTCATCTCCATCCTTGTGTCTTTCACAGTGCAGTAGACACAATAGGTACTTAATAAATATTTGTCATTTTTGTTTCTTTATATACATTTTTAAGAACACCAATACCTTACCGACCACATAGTGAATCTTGAATATCATGTCTACTGAAGGAGGTATACTGAAAAAGTCCACAGATAGATGTCAGAGATTCTGAGTTGGATGGGAAAAAATCACATCTTTATTTTCAGTAACTTTGGTTTCCCTTTGTAATCCCATATGTTGTATTTTATTCATTTAAAATAATAGGCTTCACAAGACTTACAAAGGCATCTATCACACACACACACACACACACACACACACACAAATGGTTAAGAACCCCAGCTCTAGAGATGTGAGAATCAGTTAGGAAGGTATTCCAACAGCCCTCGTTAGAGGTAATTAGGGCTCAAATCTTCAATGGTTGCCATAAGGAGATAAAATAATTTATGATTATGTCAGAATATTGTTCAAGGGCTCCAATGAGATGACTTGTATCAAAGAGGCAGATTTATAAAATCAGGCCCATATGCATAGCAGTTCTGCACTCAGAAGGGTAGTTGTGAAATGGCTCATGCTTATGTCCACACTTAGAGAGCAAAACTCTTTAACAATGAACTGGGGATGAAGCTCCCAGTTCTGGGCTAGGAAAGGTCCCTTTCACATGTGGCCCCCATTGAGCCCTCATGCTTCAAACAAAGGGATACCCAACACCATAAGGACAGGATCAACAACAAATGTTTATGATAAACCAACAAATACAGTAAAAATAAATTTAAGAAAAACACAAATGGCAATGACTGGGGCTAGGTAGGTTCTGCCTATCTTCCTCTCTTGACTGGCTTGTTTGTCTCAGCAACAGTTACACATAACTCTCAGCTTGCCCAGCGAGAAGGAGATCATCTCTGATGGTCTTACAAAAGAAAACTGCAGATATGACAGATGTGACTGCCATAGGACAATCAATACCTCTCTCTTCTCTTCTTGAGTCCCCCAGATCTGCTGCCACAGTATACAAGTGCTTATCTCCAGTTAGTTTACTCTCTTCACAAACTGGCAAGAATTACAATCCCAGGGGTGTTTGTGGTCAGCCAGCTCCTTTTTCAGGGGTTTCATATATGTAAAGCCCTTTGGTAAAGTATAAGACCACATTAAAATTTCATATACGTGTAATCTGAGCTGAAAGTCATTTGTATAAGACTCTCTTCACTGGTGGACACTGATTACTAAATTCTCCATTAAATGCAAGTTCATTGCAAGAAAGGTTTACACACATACACACACACACACACACACACACACACACACACATACTCTTTGTCCTTGCGTCCCCAGTGCAATTCCTGGTTCATAATACATGTTTAATAAATACTTGGGATTGATTAGGAATGTCACCTGATGAAATCATTAATCAAGAGAGAAAGGCAGAAAGTCAGTGACTAGATGCATGGCTGACTTCTAGAAGAGAGCTCCTACTAAAGATTGACATGTGAAATCCATCAGCCTAAAGACCCACCTTATGCCAACCAGATATCAATCTTAAGTCAATCTGCCAATTATATGTGATGTCATGAGGCAATGATCTTGTGATAATTTATCATCTTCCTTGTCCAGACAGGAATAGGTAAGGCTTGGGAAAACTGTTGCATACAGTGAAACCCTTGTTGCTTGGAGCTGGTTACTGCTTTTAAAGGTGCTAACCCAGTGACAGAAGTCACCTCTGCACCATTTTGGGGAAGAAGATTTTAGAACCCAAGATAAAAAGGAACTGAGTCTTCCCAGAGCTGCCAAAACAATTTTACAAGCGGCTCTCTTCTTCATAAGTAAGGGCAGTTACTGCTTCATTTTTTTCTAACTGATGCATGCTTATCCTCATTTTTAAGTAAAAGTCACATACATGAGCTATCAGAGATCTCAAAAAAGCATCAGCCTTACTATAAATCTTATACTCACAGAATACTTCATAAATTGGCCCTGAAATCATCATTAGTGAGGAAATGCACAAACCCATGTATGCTGTCCACTCCTCCTGGATCCCAAGGCAGAAGACCTATAAAGTATTGGGGGTAAAAGGTGGCAGAAAAGGAGGATAGATCCATCATGTTATTTATGTAAAAATCAGTTTGGCTACTTTCTCTTTGTTCAAAGTTGTTTTAAAGAAACAGTTTTTAAACAGTTGCCATAAGTAGCCAACTTACTGACAGCTTCCATAAAATCTGAAGATGTTGATAAATTGTGTGTGTGTGTGTGTGTGTGTAAATGTATCAAAATACATTATTCCTGAGCCTCCACAAGTGGGGAAAAGAATAGATGGGAGCAGAAATAAGAGAAGAAATACGGATCTCTATAATTCCTGTGTGTCTGGGTTCATTTGTTTAATTGGCATCAGTTAAGACAATTTTTTAAAAAGTTGTTATGGCATGATTGAATGATCACTAGATTTCTGTAAAGTGATGCACAAGCAGCTTTCCAGAGGACTGCTGCTGTGAACAGCTTTCAAGTTTCTGATTACATAGTAGAGTGAACACTCTATTCTGTAACCAATCAGAGCAAAACAATTATAGAGAATCAAAATACAGCATTCACAATGTTACAATTTATCACAGAAAATCAAAATGGAGCATTCACAATGACTTATCACTAAAATGGCCACACAGTTTTCACCAAAGTGGTCACAATAGTTTTCAGCATAGTACAATCATTTAGTTAACTCAATCATTCAATCATCCTTAAGGAAGGGACACGAAATACAATAGACAAAGTTCTCCATTCGTGGGGCACACTAAGTTTCAAATCTGTCACTATTCAGTCATCAGTCACTATTCAATCATCAGTCACTACTCAGTCATTAGACACTACTCAATACCCTCTTAAAGGATAGAGGAAAATACGCAGGCCATCCACCCCTTGGTCACAAGTAAATCACAATCTTTTCAGTCAGTACACAATATCCAAGTAAAGTCATCTTTCAGCTTGACTCGAGGCTGGCCCTCAGTTTCCATGGTTCCTCTTCCATGGTCCCAAAATATGTAACAATAAATTTTCATTTCAAGAAAGCCTATATGATAAATAATACTCATTGTGTCGAGAATTGTCCATCTTTTGCTTCACTGTGAGTTTTCTTTTGTTCTAAGCTATGCACTTTTTTACTTTGCTCTTTTATTTGTTTATTTCTAGTTTTTAACATTCATTTCCACAAGATTTTGAGTTACAAATTTTCTCCCATTTTTTCCCTACCCCCTGCCCCAAGATAGCGAGCCCACTGAATACTTCTTCCCCCAATCTTCTCTCTCTTATAGTCTATTCCATACCCCCTCTAACTTTCTAGTAGGGCAAGATGGATTTCTATATCCCAGTGCCTGTATATCTTATTTCCCAGTTGCATGTAAAAAAAAAAAACAACAACAATTTTTTAACACTCGTTTTTAAAACTCTGATTTCCAGATTCTTTCCCTTCTTCCCTCCTCACCCACCCCTACAGGGAAGATAAGCAATTCAATATAGGTTGTACATGTATAGTTGCGTAAAACGTTTCCATAGTAGTTATATTGTGAAAGTCTAACTACATTTCCCTCCATCCTATTCCATCCCCCAATTATTCTATTTTCTCCTTTGACTGTCACTTTCCAAAAGTGTGTGCTTCTAACTACCCTCTCCCCTAATCTGCCCTCCCTTCTATCATTCCCCTCTTATCCCCTTCTCCCCTACTTTTCTGTAGAGTAAGATACCCAAAATGAGTATGTATGTATGTTATTCCCTCCTTAGGCCAAATTCAATGAGAGCAAGGTTGACCCATTCCCTTTCACCTTCCTGCTCTTCCCCTCCATTGTAACAGTTTTCTCTTTCTTCTTTTATATGAGATAATTTGCCCTATTCTATCTCTCCTTTTCTCCTTATCTCATTATATTCCTCTCTCACCTCTTAATTTTATTTTTTAGATATCATCCCTTCCTATTCAACTGCTTCTGGGGCGGCTAGGTGGTACAGTGAATAGTGCACCAGCCCTAGAGTCAGGACGACCTGAGTTCAAATCCGCTCTCAAACACTTAACACAAACTAGCTGTGTGACCTTGGGCAAGTCACTTAACCCCAATTGCCCTCCAAAAAGGAAAAAAAAACCTATTCAACTGCTCCTGTGCCTCTGTCTATTTATACATGTACACACATATACACACACTCACTTATGTATTTATACACACATACACCCTCCTATACATACATATATATTGCCTTCAACTATCCTCATACTGAGAAAAGTCTCATGAGTTACAATTATTGTTTTTTCCATGTAGCAATGTAAATAGTTCAACTTTAATAAGTTCCTTATCATTTCTTTTTCCTGTTTACCTTCTCATGCTACTCTTGCTTCTTGTATTTGAAAGTCAAATTTTCTCTTCAGCTCTGGTTTTTCACCAAGAATACTTGAAAGTTTTCTATTTCATTGAATGACCATATTTTCCCCTGAAGCATTATACTCAGTTTTGCTGGGCAGGTGATTCTTGGTTTTAATTCTAGCTCCTTTGACCTCTAGAATATCATATTCCAAGCCCTTCAATCCCTTAGTGTAGAAGCTGCTAGATCTTGTGTTATCCTGATTGTGTTTACACAATACTCAAATTGTTTCTTCCTGGCAGTTTGTAATATTTTCTCCTTGATCTGGAAACTCTGGAATTTGGCTATGATATTCCTAGGAGTTTTATTTTGGGGATCTTTTTTCAAGAGGCTATTAGTGAATTCTTTCCATTTTTATTTTGACCTCTGGTTCTAGAATATCAGGGCAATTTTCCTTGAGAATTTCTTAAAGGATGATTTCTAGGCTCTTTTTTTTTTATCATGGCTTTCAGGTAATCCAGTAATTTTTAAATTATGTCTCCTGGATCTATTTTCCAAGTTGCATTGGTTTTTCCAATGAGATATTTCACATTGCCTTCTATTTTTTCATTTATTTGGATCTGTTTTATAGTATGTTGATTTCTCATAAAGTCATTAGCTTCTATTTGCTCTAATCTGATTTTGAAGGAATTATTCTCTTCAGTGAGTTTTTGAAATTTCTTTTCCATCTGGACAGTTCAACTTTTTTAAGGCATTCTTTTCCTCATTGGCTTTTTGGGCCTCTTTTGCCATTTGAGTTAGTCTATTTTTTAAGTTGTTATTTTCTTCAGTATTTTTTAGGTCTCCTTAGTAGGCTGTTGACTCACTTTTCATGATTTTCTTGCATCGTTCTCATTTCTCTTCACAATTTTTCCTCCACTTTTCTTACTTGATTTTCAAAATCCTTCTTGAGTTCCTCCATGGTCTGTAAGCAGTTCATATTTTTCTTGGAAGCTTTTGATGCAGTAGTTTTGACTTCATTGACTTCTTCTGGTTCCATGTTTTGATCCTTTTTGTCCCCAAAAAAGGATTCTATGGTCTGATTGCGCTTCCTCTGCTTGCTCATCTTGCCAGCCAATTACTTGACTTAGAACTCTGCTTCCAGATCACAGAGAGCTATGTCCCACATTGCTGGGGGTTTTTGCAGATGTTGTCAGGGCTATGAGGAGGGAACCCTATCTACAGACACCCCAAGCTTTGGTACACTAGCCACATACCCCAGGTCTACCACAAAAGACCATGATCCAGATCCAAGCAGGTCAAAGCAAGAACAATTACCTTCTGAATGGTCACTTGGTCCTCCTATGATCTGCAGGTCAGGAGCTCTGGAGGCAGCCATGGGGCAGCAGCTGCAGCCACTGAGCCTCCTCCACCTCTAGCCCCAGGGGCATCAGCTGAATCATGCTCTTCCATCATAGGGTTCCAACAGAGTTCCCCATTGACCTTTTACTTTCTCTGTGGTGTTTACGGGTTGAGAAGTCTGGAAATCACCACAGCTTCTGGTGATTCACTCTCTTGAAGTCTGCTCTGGCCAGTCTGTGCCATGGGTCAGGGCTGCCCTGGGTCTGGTCATGGGTGGTTCATGTGGAATTGTGCTCAGCTCCCAGCTTTGTGCGACAGACCCTTCCTGTCAGCCTGCCAGGCTGCCTTTAGTGGGAGATTTGTTTCTCTCTCTTTGTGGGTTCTGTAGCTCTAAAATTTGTTTAGAATCTTATTTTACAGGTATTGGATGTGTTTGGAGTGAGAGCCACACAGAGTTCCTGTTTTTACTCCACCATCTTGGCTCTGCCCCCCAACCATCCATTATTATAGCAATATCATCAGTGGAAAGAGAGTAAAGGTTGTATAACACCCAGTGTCACCTAGGCAAGGTGGAGACAGGGAGAGAAACAGCCTTATACTTTATGACTACTCGTGGTTGAAAGAATGTTAAGCTCAAGTCTGCATACCTTCATACGGGACTTACATGAATTGATTCCAGATGCTCATCTGGGATATATGTGGAGAAAAGACCTCCTTGGAAACAGTAAGGAAAGAAAGATTTTTGAGTGAAAGACTGGTGCCCTCTGCTCTGCAAATGTGTAGAGGAGCTGGATCCATCATGTTTCTTGACTTGCAGTACTTGCTAGAGACAGCTGAGAGAGGACCTCCCCTTGGATGAGATGGGTTTACTCACTATTCACTATATGTGATGTTCTTTTGTGTAACTAGCATTAGAGAGGGCCTAAGTTGGAAAGGGTAAGCTGAGAGGTGTAGATCAAAGTCTAGATTTTGTTCTGAACCTCTATGACTAAACCAGAAATATTTGAAGAGTTGTAGATTGAGCTAGACCTCAAATGATATCCAGCTTGATAGGAGATACCAGAGCCAGTAATCTGCTGGCTCTGAGTGAAAACCCAAAGGCATTATAATACATTACTTAGAGTAACAGACTTGAAATCAGGAGAACTGAGACTAGTTTATACCTCTGATACTTACTAGCTCCCACGAATCCCATTTTCCCCTTCAGCTTCATATTTCACTGAAAAAAATTGAGACCGTTCACTAAGAGGTCCCTCTTTTTACCTCTTTTTCATTTCATATCACCCAGAAGCCTTCTACCACTATATTCTCCTTCACCCATCTAACATGAAGAGATCTTGCCAGGATACATGCACAAGTGATTCCATCCTATCATCTCCAGCAGATTGTCCTCATTATCATTCCCATTCTCTCATTCATCTTTAATCTCTCCCTGTCCACTAACAGCTTTTCTATAGCCTAAGCCAATCCATGTTATTCCCATCCTCAAAAAACCCTGGGGATGGATGTGTCCATCCATCCCCTCTTGCTCTATCTCTCTCATTCCTTTTGTGGCTAAACTCTCTGAGAAAGCTATACATAATCAGTGTCTCCACTTCCTTTCCTCTTACTCTCAGTTCTGCAGTATGTCTTACCTCATCATTCAGCTTGAGGGAAATGATTACTTCTCTCATGTATTAATAACCAATCATTGAATCAGAGCCAAGATTTTTACCTCTTTCTACTTCCTCATCCAGAAATCAACCAGTGTGGGAAATATCTCTCAAAGACTTACTCAGTCAGGATGGCTGAGATCTAATTAAAGGCAGTAAAAGAAATTCTAAGTTAGGCTAATGGCTATATCCTTGCTCATTCTGCTTGCTCAGACAGGTCTGGGAAAATGTAGATCCTTTCTTTTGTTAGACAGGTGATATTGAAATTGATAAGTCTCACCAAGACTTGGGTCACCTAAGGCACATACCCCAAGACCCTCATTTTAATATAGCCCATCCTCTCCTTAATTATTTTTTTTAAAGCAATTGGGGTTAAGTAATTTGCCCAAGGTTACACGGCCAGTTTTTGTGTGTGGGTGTTAAGTATCTGAGGCTGGAACTGAACCTAGGTCCTCCCAACTCCAGGGCTGGCGCTCTTATTCACTGCACCATCTAGCCACCCCTCTCTCCTTAATTATTAACCAATCAGAGTTGATTGCCACCCTCAGGAACATCTGCTTTCCAAGAGCATGTAAACTGTGAACCCACCACCATCACAATGGGTCTTCGGTCTAAGAGTGATGGTCAAATGACCATCCTTTTATTAATAAACTTGCTGGCATTATTAACAAAATGATTAAATTACCCAAAAACTATGTCTCTTGAACTTTTTAAGTATCACAAACTGAGCCTGCTCTCTAATGATCTCATGATTGCCAGATCTAATGGCTTTTTCTCAAATTCTCATCCTTCTTGACCTCTCTGGTGTTGCACCGTCTTCTCCTTTATATTCCCTTCTATCTAGGCTTTTGTTACACTACTATCCCTGTCTAAAAACTCCTCAGTCTCTTTCTGAATCTTCATCCCGTTCACCAACACTAGCTATAGGTTTCCCCTAAGGTTCTGACCTTGGCCCTCTTCTAGTCTCCTTCCATACTATTTTGCCTTGATATCACCTCCCATAGTTTAATTTATCACCTCAATGTTAATGACTCTCACCCCTATTTATCCAGCCCTAACTTATGCCCTGACCTCTATTCTCACATCTCCAGTTAACTACTGGCCACTTCAAACTGGATGTCCTATAGATATCTTAAATTTAGCATGTCCAAAATTGTACTTATTATCTTACCCTCCAAAATCCCCTCTGTATTCTGTGTTCCTATTGAGGGCACATCATCTTCCCAAGTACCCAGGCTCAAAATCTCAGCATCTTCCTCTACTCCTCTCTCTCACACACATCCCACCTTATGTCTAATCTGTTGCCAAGTCCTGATGATTTTACTTTCCTGACATTTGTCATATCTGTTTCTTCCTCTTCTCTGATTCTACCCCCACCACAGTGCCAGCCCTTATCACCTTACACCTGGACTTTTAAAAGAGCTTTTTGGTTGGTCTCTCATCTCACTCTATTCAAGTTTTACTTCTGTTATACTGGTTATGGTAATTCACAGCTACTCAGAATCCCCCAGAAACTTTCTGAGATTACATGTCAAAATCAGGAGGAAAAATTGAGGCTATTAAGGTAAAAACAAAATAGTTCTTAATTTCAAGAAGCAAGCATTGTTCAAAATCAGTTGTCCCCCATATTGATATATTCACATATCCAGACCTCCACCCCCCCCCAAATAGAGGTAGGAGATAAAATCCATCTAATATTTTTAGGTTCAAATGTGATAAATTACCAAGTGATCTGCTAAATTTGAAACATCATGCGAATGTCATTTATTGTCATAACACAGGCTCAATTCAGTGTTTGGATGAGATATCTGAATAGGACTTTATATGAATAAAATGATAAGATAAGTCCTATTACTGTGATAATGCACTAGACATTATTTTCTTTCAGTTTGTTTTTTCTCTTTATAATTATATTCCCTATCCATTTAAGTGAATAAATCCAGGTTGCTCATCTGTACTATTAATAAAAAAGAGTGCCATCTCGTGGTAACTGTTTCAAATTACAGACAAATGCCCAAAGTTTTCATTGAC
Source organism: Petaurus breviceps papuanus (assembly GCF_028583685.1). Taxonomy (NCBI): domain Eukaryota; kingdom Metazoa; phylum Chordata; class Mammalia; order Diprotodontia; family Petauridae; genus Petaurus; species Petaurus breviceps. Next base: position 6,308,049 of record NW_027187281.1, on the reverse strand, counting down.
TGTTGGAGAGCTGGATGGGTGGCAGATGGAATTGGCCTTGACATCGAATGTTGGGGAAGCAGGCAGGAGATTTGCTATATACTCGGAGCCTGGATTACAGAAAATATGTAAATTATTTTTGGACACAGGAATCCTCTCATCTGGACAATGAAATAATAGAATAAATCAAAGAAGCATTGATTATGACCTAGAAGGAACAGCAGAGATCATCTCATGTAGCCCCCTCATTTTATAGATAAGGAAACTGAGGTCCAAAGCTCATGTGAGCTGTTCAAAGTTACAAGTAATGGAACTGGGATTCAAGGATTTGAATTATAGGAAATTGTATGTAGGAATTTTATTCCTACATTATAGGAGTGGTATATAGATGCCAGGTTTTAGTTTCTATCCCTAACACTAACAATGATTGATTGATGATGATGATGATGATTACAGACAATAGGCTCTGATGTTGCATTTATTTTAATGAAAATACAGTATCTAGTCAGTTTCACATAATCAGGTTTTTAAGGAAGAGAAACTCAACAATTTATCCCAATACTTAAAACTTGCTTTTTAAAAAAACAGGCCTAATCACTTTGAAACTTTGTATAAAACTGTACTTTGTATAAACTGTAAAACTAGAACTGTCCAAATACAATTTAAGAAGTATATAAATACACTTAAAAAAATACTTTTAGCAGCAAAAAAGTCAATACCATCAGAAATTCCCCTGAACATTCATTTTTTTAAACCAAGTTATTAGTAGTAATAAAGTCCCCACCTTGGGTAGCTAAGTATCTGTATTTTTTTTTAAACATTACATATAAACAAGTTCATTTCTTTATACATAGCATATGTCTAAAACAACATTACCAGTGGTAGGTAAGCTAAAGAGCTTCCCTAATATATGTGGGGAGTTGCAGTCATCCAGACAATATTTTTGGTTTCAAGTTGCCACAGAGGGCAAACTCTATGACAGCTTCCTTCGAGCTTGGATCCTCAGGCACTTGGGGCAGTCTGCTGACCTGAAGCATTGTTTATGAAAGCAAGCTCTGCAAGCTATAAATAGGAGAGAAGGTCATTAATAGATTGGATGTGAGATTTCCTCTGTGGTTCTTAAGGAGACCAAAAAGTATACAAAACACCACTGAAATATATTTACTGTCCCCACCCCAATGACAACACGATCCTCAAATGCTCCAGGAAAGGGAAGTCCAGAAGAGCATAGGCACATGCCCCCCAAGTTCCATTTGGGGGCGAAGAACAACGAGAAGATCCCAAAGTAGCACCAAAGATAAGTCTAGGAGAAGGGAAGAGTCTGGCCCAAGATCCCTCATATGAAAATGTCCTCCCAGTCATTAAGGAGGAGTTGGGGCTAAGCAGAAACTACTTCCCCTTTGTTAAAACTCAGTCCTAAAGAGGACATATCCCAGAAGATCCCAGATGCTAATTGTTTTCATTGTTTCAACCTCATGTAAATCCCATGGGTCCACTGTATTCCAAAACAATCTGACCCACATTTAACCCAAATATTTTATTTCCTACAGCCCAGCACAAATATCCAAACCCCCAAATCACAGTTTTATATTTTGCATAAATCCCTGTTTTAGGAGGCGGCTAGGTGGCACAGTGAATAGAGCACAGGTCCTGGAGTCAGGAGGACCTCAGTTCAGATTCATACTCTGACACTTAACACTAGCTGTTTGAACTTGGGCAAATCACTTAACCCCAACTTCCCTGTCCTCCACCCTCAAAAAACAAAAACAAAAAAAATGTAAAAAAAAACCAACCCAAAACATAAATCCCTGTTTTTCATTTGAAGAGTTCAAAGATACCTGGACATCTTTTGCATGTTGTGGTCTGGAATGGGAAGATGACTGCTGTGCTCTGACAAAATTCACAAATGAAGCCCTTTCCTTGACATAGCTGGAAAAGAAGGACTCAGTGAGCTACCATTCTCATTTCTGATGCTATTTTGAGATACAGAAACCTTGTACCTACTCACTGTTCTCACTATGAGGAGGATTGACAAAGCTCATTTTTAGAACAACCTGTTTTCCTGTCCTCTGGTGGTAAATAATCTGATGGTTAAAAGAAGTGGGTCCACCTTTTCCAAGTAGATAGGCAATGAGGTATCATGGAAAGAACCCTGGCTTTGGAGTCAAAGGATTTACCTTCAGGTCCTTTCCATTACTTTCTACCAATGTAGTGTTGGGCCACTCATTTCTGCCTCTGTTTCCTATCTTTAAAATGATGAGGTTGGGGCGGCTAGGTGGCACAGTGAGTAAAGCGCTGACCTTGGAGTCAGGAGGACCTGAGTTCGGATCAGACCTCAGACACTTAAAACAAAAAAACTAGACTTGTACCCTTGGGCAAGTTACTTAACCCCAATTGCCCTCCAAAAATCAAAATCCAAAAAAAAAAAAAAAAGAAAATGATGAGGTTAATTTCAATGACCTCTTAAGTCTCTTCTAGCTCGAAATCTATGATTCATAAGAACAAGGTAGCTTAAGGAATTAGAGAAGCACTTTTTTGGGGGCAAAAATATTTTCCTATTTGGGCAGAGAAGCTTTTCAATTTATATACTTATGGAAACTCCTGATGTTTTTGATCTGTAGTTGGCTTAACTTTAGTCAGCCTCACCCAAACAAATACTCAGAATTTCCAAGCTACATTTTCCAAGTAAAAGAAAAACTTTCAAAATAAAGACATTGCTGATGAAATCATAACCATACAGGAACAGGAAGAGCAACATTTCATCCCCAGAGCCTGTCTACTATTGGAGTTATTCCAAAAGAACTTTTAGTAAACCTACAAGAAAAGGAGTTTACATCCCCAAACTTTTATTCAATTACAAAAAAAGTAGTTCCTTTTCTACCTGATCAATAGGCAACAGAACATTAAAAATAAAATAATTATAGCATGATAAGGACTTGTCCCCAGATTATTTCTATCTGAATTCTGTTTAAGAAATTAGAGATAAGAAAAATGATATTAACAATGCTAAATAGCTAAGATTTGCATCTTAGCTATTTTGCATAGAATTTGAAAAGGCTTTTTACATATACAATCTCATCTGAATCTCACAGCAACACTGTGAGGAAGGTTCTACGGGAAGAATTACCCATTTCACAGATGAGGAAAATAAGTCTCAGAAATGCTAAGTGACTTTATGATGTTGAGGATCATACACCTAGTAAGTGTGAAGGGTGGAATTTGAACCAAGATCTCCCTAACTCCAAGTCATTTTTTTGTCCACAGTCCATACTGTCTCTCCTGTGGGAGGGAAGGCAAAGACCTATGCCCTTAGTCTAGGCTGCCATGGAGCTCTGGGTACTGGGCCAACCCCACACAGATTTTTGCAAGTAGAGGTGGGCTTCCTTACTTCACAGCTGTCCACATGAACAAGGGAGGCTTTCAAAAGTACCCTCAGAACAGCAGCCAATTGTCCCTTTTTGATCTTGACGAGGTCATCCAGAGAGAACAGGTGCAGTTCATTTGTCAAGTGTTCTGGCACCTGCTCAAAATCTTTTAATATCCTAGTGGGAACAGGGAGGAGAGAATGGCAGATCATTTTACAAATTGGTTTAGTTTTCTACATAATAAGTACAGAAAAATCCTAGTTCTTCTTGTACTGTTATGACTCACCCTTCAAATTCCCTAATATAAATAGAGACTCAGGCAGACAGTAGAGAATACTGATTCTGTGTAAAGAGGGAGAGACATAAGCAAAGAGACATAGAGACACAAAGAAAAACTCAGAGACAGAGACAAAACATGGAGAGACAGTGAAAAGACACACAGAAGCAGAGACAAGACTCAGAGAGGAAGGGACAAGAGGCAGAGATGTAGAGACAAGAGGCAGAGAGGCAAGACACAGAGAGGCAGAGACAACAGAGAGGCAGAGACAAGAGACAGAGACAGTGACAAAACAGACAGAGGCAGAGACAAGAGACAGAGAGGCAGAGACAACAGACAGAGAGGCAGAGAGACAAGACACAGAGAGGTAGAGACAAGACAGAGAAGTAGAGGCAAGACACAGAAAGTGACAAGAGGCAGAGACAAGAGAGAGTCAAGACAGAGAGACAAGCAAAATAGAGAGAAACAAAGAAAAAGGCACAAAGGGAAACCCAGAGACAGACACAAAGAAACTGAGACATCAAAAAAGTTTATTGTTCAAGGTTTGCTTTAAAAAAAAGTATTACTTAAATAAAAATACTGACCCTTAAATTTGATGTACAGGACTAACAAGTAATAACAACGAAAGCATTCTAGAAAATTAATTCAAATATTTCTGCCAAAGAAAAGTCAAAGAGAAAAGACAATGTGTGGTCCAATTGCAAAATGAAACTTCTGTACTAATCTCTAAATTTACTTTGGTGACCCACATTGTTTGTTTGGTTGAGAAGTCAGTTGAGCTAAAGGAAGCAATTAAGAGTGATGAGTAAGGCTAAACCATCCCTCCAAGGATGGCAAACCAAAATGGAGAGCAGGGGCTGGGAAAGGGAAGGATCTTTTACTCTCAAGTCAATCTTGCCAAAACATTGATGTGGACACTTAAGGAAAGAAGCTGAAAAATCCTCCTTATGAGGCACATACTAACTGGAGAAAAATGCTTCCTGCAACAGTTTCCATATCTAGTTTGATAGAAGCAGTGAAAAAGGTACTTTGAGCCACTTTTTTGCATTTTCGTCAGACCGTTCCCCTACATATACCCTGTGCATCCAGTGGCTTGTTGGCACATGGTATCCTGTGCTGAGTCTGGAGTCAGGAAGACCTGAGATCAAATCTGGCCTCAGATATTTACTGGCTGTGTGAATCTGGGCAAGTCACTTAATCTCTGCCTTAGTTTCCTAAACTAGAAAATAAAGATAATAACAACACTTACTTCACCAGGTTGTTGTGAGGCTCAAAAGAAATAATATTTGTGAAGCACTTATAGTAGGTGTTATATAAATGCTTATCATCCCCCCCATACAAACCCTTTCTGCCAAATTAGACTATTCAGTGTCCCTAAAAGTCTGAACTTTCCCATCTCTGAACATTTGCTATTTTCCCTATACCTAGAATACCTTTATCCCATATCCACCATTGAAATCTTCCTCATTAAAACCTAATTTAAAAACCACCTCCCTCCATGAAGCCTTCTGATTCTATACATTTGGAAGAAGTCTTTCCCTTTTATGTACTCACTATGCCATACCTATCTATCTATCTATCTATCTATCTATCTATCTATCTATCTATCTATCTATCTATACATACACACATATATACAGACATTGAGAAAGAAAGGAGAGAGAGAAGAGAAAGAAGAGGGAGAGAGAAGAGGGGAAGAGAGAGAGAGAGAAAGGGAGAGGGAGACAGAGGGGGGGGGGGGGGAGGGAAGAGAAGGGAGGGGGGAGAGCTAGGACTTAGGAATATGGCAATTGTACAAAGATGGGAATGATAAATGCATAGCAGAATGCACCCTCCCCCCCACTCGATTTACCCCCCCCTTGTGGTTAACACCTGTTCTTGCTCCCAC
>NW_027187281.1:6194874-6302440 GCF_028583685.1 Petaurus breviceps papuanus | reverse complement strand
GGGGGGGGGGGGAGGGAGAGAGAAGGGGCGGGGGAGAGAGAGGGTGCATTCTGCTATGCATTTATCAAATTCCATTTTGTATCATTCTTATTTAGGTATGTCCTATCTCCCCCAACTAGATTGTAACCTCTCTGAGGGTAAGCCCTGTGTATCATCAACCCCTGAACTCTACACAGTGCTTTGCACATGGTAGTTATTTTGATGTTTTTTGAAAGAATGATCAAAAATGTTTTTTGATAAGAAAAAAACAAAAGAATGAATCAATGATGGATGGAATGAGATGAAAGTCTAGCTAAAGGGCAGAAAGCAGCTATTAAGTCCCCCACCTCACATTCCTGAGGAGATTCTACTCAAAACAGTACCTTTCAGCAAATCTGCAGGTCTTTAACAGCTTCTTAATCTGAACAAGCTTCTCCCGGATTTCCTAAGGTCCAAAACAACGAAGGCATTATTACTCAGATGGTAAGGGAGGGGGGGGGAGGGTGGAATCACACACTGTAAGCACATACTGCAATGAACTACAATTTAAAAGTCAACCTTGATGCTTCCCTGCCTATTTAAATGCACTCTTTTTTTCACATTCAGCTAGCTGACACAGAGGACAGTTTCATTCCTGAGTTCAAATCATGTTTCAGGCACTTAGTAGCTGTGACCCTGAACAGGTCCCGGTTTCCTTAGTTTCCTCATCTGTAAAATGGAGAGAAGAATAACCCCCACCTCACACAGTTGACATGTGGATCAAAAGAATTAACATATGTTAAGTGTTTTGCAAACCTTCAAGTGCTATGTAAACCTTAGCTATTATTACAGTCAGAAGCTCTGAAAAGTTAGAATGTCAATTCAGTGAGCATTTATTAAGTACCTACTCTGTGCAAAATATTGGGGAAATAAAAATGAAAAAAGTCCCTTCCCCCAAAGGTCATACATTTTACTAGAGGAAAATGACTTATGAACAAATAAATACAAGTTAATTAGAAAGACAAGTGGGATTGAGTTGGGGTCTGGGGTGAGGGGCTGGGGAATCAAGGAAGGTTTTATCAAGGAGGTGGCACTGGACCTGGGCCTTGACAAAAGACAAGGATTCTGCAAGTTTATTCCAGGCATGGAAGACAGACTGTTTATGGAGCTGGGAAATGGGTCACTGGGCTTGAGAAACAGCTCAATATGCACTTTTTATTTATGTAACACTTACTGTGCCCAGCAATTGTTATTTCATTTGGTCCTCACAGCAACCCTGGGACATAGGTGCTATTGTTACTATTCCCATTTTACAGATGAGAAAACTGAGGAAAACAGAAGTGACTTGCCCAGGATCACAGAGCTAGTTAAGTGTCCGAGTCTGAATTTGAACTCAGTTCTCCTCGACTCCAGGCCAGGCATTCTGCCTATTTGGCTGGAATATTAGAGTACAGAAAGCAAGTAATATACAATAAGACTGAAAATGTAGGAATGCCAAGTACCTTAAATGCCAGGCTAAGGAATTTGTATCCTATTCTGAAACCAGTGGGGAACCACTTAAGCCTTAAATTGTTGGGTGCAACTTTTGACTGAGTCCAAGTTTTATAGAACAAATCCTTTTATTAAGGTGATTTGTTCTGTGAAGTTTGGATTCAGTCAAAGGGTCACACTTGAGGATCTAGAAGGCCACCTGTGGCCTCGAGGCCGCAGGTTACCCACCCCAATAAGGTTTCTGAATTGGGGGGAATGACATAGGCAGCCCTGTATGTCATAGAGGTTGCTCTGACGGCTCTGCAGGATGCTGAAGATGTTGGGAGCAGAGAGCCTCCACAGGAGACCCAGGGAAGAGGTGACAAAGGTTTGAACTAGGGTGGTTAGCTTTGGGAGTAGAGGAAAGGAATGGAAGTGAGACATTCCATGATGTCACAGAAGCAAAAGAAAACCTAAGACCTAAAACCAGTGTTCTTGGCTTTGGAAGGCTTCAGCAGCTTTCAAAGGTCTGCCTTCCTATTCGAAAGCTTACCCTGACTCGATCCAATTCCTTGGCTTTGTTATACAGGTTTTGACTGATGAATAACAAATTGAACAACGGTTGATGCCATATGCTGTCCAGGAGATGCTTGGAAAATTTGCTGACATAGTATTTGTGGAAATCCCAATTCATGAGGATCCGGGCAGGGATGTAAGATTCTGTGTAACTGTGGCAGCAGTCACAGAAATACTTTCCCAGGTAATCACAATAGCGGAGTCTCTTGATGTACTCTGAAACAAATACATATAAGGGTAAGCTAAGGTTCAGAGAAGGAATAGTATGGTATAGAAGAAAGAATGCTGAGTTTGGAGTCTGTCCTACCTGTGAAGCTTATAAATTGTGTGGCTCTAGGTAAGTCCATTTACCTAGGCCTCAGTTTCCTCATCTGTAAAATGGAGAGAATGCTACTTACATTACCTACACGTCAGATTAAAAATGAGATAATAATAGTAACAATAGCTAACATTTATATAGCACAGGCAGTGTGCTAAACACTTTTAAATTTATTATTTGATTTTCACAACAACCCTGGGACATGGGTACTATTATTATTCCCATTATATAGATGAGGAAACTGAGGCAAACAGAAATTAAGTGATTTGTTCAGGGTCACACATCTAGTGAGTTTCTGAAGACTGATCTGATCTCATGTCTTCCTGACATCAGGACCAGGGTTCTATCCATTGTGCCAACTAGTTTTAAAATTATAAAGCAATGTGTAAACCAAGACCATTGACATATATGAAATAGTAATAATCTCAAAATCTGCTTTTAAAGATCTTAACAATATGGCTTCAAACTACCTCTCCAATCATCACATAGTGCTCTCGTTGCCGGACTCCTGGACAGCCATTCCTCCTGCTTGACACTTCCTCCCATCTCCCTGACTTGGCACTAGTCTTCCTGCAATCTCTGGAATTTGAAGCCTCCTCCCTTCCACTTCATAGAATCCCTTACGTCCTTCAAAACCCAACTCAAGCTCCATGTCCTCCATGAAGACTTTCTAGTGCCCCCAACTGCCAGCGAATTCCCTCCCCCTAACTAACTTGTCTACATTAGTACATGTTTCCTCCAATAAAACAAGAGCCAGCACCTAGCACAGTGTTGACTGAATAAATGTGCTAATCTGTTTTCCTTAGCTATATTTCCTTGTAGCCAAAGAGGGTTCTAGTTGAGGTGGTGTGAGAGTGGGGAAAGAGGAGTGGGTTTGAGTCACTGGAAAGGTTGTCTTTATTTTTTTAAAGGAAGCATCAATAATACATTTTTGAAGACCAGGAGAACATTCAAGACAACCCAGGCAGAATCAGAGTAGGCAAAGTTTTTTTTTCTAGAACCCCTTCATTTTCCTTAAACCCCAACTACCACCCCACCCCATAATTGCCCTCAGATTTTTCCTTGCCTTGCCTGCTGATGGAACCCACCTCCTTAAGCAATGCCCCATAAATCAGACCCCTAGGAACACTTGGCAACTTGCATCTCATTCCTTCAGAACTAGCTAAGTGACTGGTTATCTAATGTGATCCACTAATTAACTAAGGTCACATTAGGGCATTGTGCCTCCCCGTTAACTCCCGACTAGCTGGATTTGACTCTTAGCTCTACTGCTTACTATATGAAGCTTGGAAAATGACTTTTCCTCTTTAGGTCTCATTTTGCTCATCTGTAATATGAGGAAGCCAAAGCAGATAATCTCTAAAAGTATCTCTCAGCTAAAACACTACTTCGGGCTCATCATATATAATACATACCACAGAGGCAGTTGCCTACTAAAATAACTAACAATATAATTGTATATATATGTTTATGCGTTCTTATATATTATGATAGCTGAATAGCTAACATCTATATAGCACTTATTACAGGCCAGCCACTGTGCTAAGGACTTTCCAATTATCTCACTTGGACCTCACAACAACTCTAGGAGGGAGGTACTATTATTATCCCCATTTTATAGTTGAGAAAACCAAGGCAAACAGAGGTGAAATGACTTGCCTAGAGTCACATAGCAAGTTAAATATGTGAGGCTGGATTTAAACTGAAGTCTTTTTGACTCCAAGCCTAGTGTTCTATTCACTGTGCCACCTGGCTGCCCCAAGGCTTAAGGTAGGCACAGCCCTATTTGTTAGAATGAAAATGCTTCTAGGCTTATTTTTTACATATGTGAATGATATGGAGAGCGGCAAATGTAGATAAATCACTAAGTACTGTGTCTCCTAGACTTGGGAGATAGGGGGAGAACAAGGAAAAAGATCTCCCTTAAAAAATTTATCCTCAGAAAACAGTATTACATATATATAAAGTTATATATATATACATAATTCCTGGAGAACCTAAACTGTAGCTTATTATTGTTTTTCACAATTAATTCTGAATTAATCAGTCAGTTATAACAAACCAGACTTACTCTGATCTATTGGCGTTCCACAGCCAGCACAGGAAAAGTTTTGGGCGGACACAACAAAATCTCTCCTGTGAAATAGAATAAAGACAGTTAAATTCTATGAGAATGGGTAGGGATAGAATAAAAGTGACTGTTTTCATGGTTTGCAATGATTTTGCTTTTAAAAGAAGACATTGGATCTAATAAAGACATTTATATGTCCTGGCCAAGATTTGAAACATTGAACCAGAGACTTTCAGAAACACCTGCAACTTGACTTATCACAGAAATAAATACCTGTAGAGACCAGAGACCAGAATCTGTAAACATTGAAAAAGTTTGCCTTTTTATCACAAAGTGTCTAACACCCTAGGGAGGAGTTAGTAGAACTCAATTATGAAATTACCATAGATCTCCTTTAAGAAACTTCTCAATATATAGATAAAGGATCACACTGAATAAAGGCAGAAGTATAAAATAAGGCTCATCATTTGGTGACTACATTCCTAAGGACCTTAGCAATAACACACACACACATACACATAGACAAAAGCATATGAAATATTTATACAAAGATACTCAATGGGGCAAAAAAACAGAATTGTCTAACATTCCCAGGGTAGTATCCTAGTATTTTATTGAACTGTGTCTGACACTGAATTATTTTGAATGTAATCTGTAGTTCTGGGTATGTTTTGTTTTGTTTTAAAGCAATTGGGGTTAAGTAACTTGCTCAAGGTTACACGGCCAGGTGTTTCTGGGTGTGGTGCTGAGTATCTGAGCCCAGATTTGATCCCCAGGTCATCCCGACACTGGAGCCATTGCTCTTACTCACTGAGCCACCTGGCTGCCCCTAAGCAATTGGGGCTAAGTAACTTGCTCAAGGTTAAATGGCCAGGTGTTTCTGGGTGGGTGCTAAGTGTCTGAGCCTGGATTCGATCCCCAGGTCATCCCGACACTGGGGCCAGTGCTCTTACTTGTTGTGCTACCTGGCCGCCCCATCTGGGTATGTTTTAAAGCTTATCTAAGGTTAGGGTCCAATTTCTGGCAGAAATGGCCCCCATAAAAATGTTGTGTCCTTTCCCAGTCCTATGCCCTTCCCTTCCCTTAGAGAAGGCTTGATTTTGGATCCTAGAGACAGCCATTCGTTCTTCAGATAAAGTTAATTAATTCACCCTTACATGTGAATTGCCTTAGAGACAGAGGAAAAAGAGAAGGCTGGACCATTCTGACCCTCTTCATAGAATCTCAGAGTTGGAAGAAGGGGCCTCAGAGGCCAACTAATCTGACACTTCCTTGAAAAGGGGTTCCCTCTCCAACATAATTGACAGGTGGCCATCCAATTTTTGCTTAAAGACCTCAGATGAGGGAGAATACACTGCTTCTGGAAGAAGCCTGTGCCATTTTTGCATAGCTCTAATTTTTAGGAAGTTTTTCCTAAAATCATTCACAAATTGACCTCTTTCAAACTTTTACCCAGTGCTCCCAGTTCATCCTTCTGGGACTAAGTAGAATGTCTGTCTTTCTTATACATGAGAGCCCATCAAAAAACCCAAACACAGTTCTTATTCTCTTTCCTCTCCTCCTTAAAAGTCTTTTCTTCCCCAAGCTGTTCCCCCATTCCTTCACCATCCTGGTACAACCTCCCCTGGATAGTCTCCATTTCATCATTTTCCTTCCTAAAATGTGGCACCCAGAACCAAACACAATCTAAATGTAGTCTGATCACAAAAGGGTCCAAAAGAACTAGAATGAGCCCAGTCAAGGTTAACATCCTATCTTTTCATTTTCTCCATATGAATGCTCCAAAATTAAGTAAAGACTAATATGGCAGAGAAAACCTTTCATTTTTCTGGTTAGTTGGAAATCAGAAGTCTTATGATAAAGAAGGCAGCAACAAGCCATTTCAGCTTTAAAAAAAAACTAAACTAAACTCTTCCAATGTCTCTGTTTCATATGACTCATTTCCAAGGATCCTCAACTTGCTAAGTATTGGTTGGTGAAAATGGAAGGAGAATTAAGAGGTCAACAGATCAACTCAACTTACTTGAGTGGTGGATGAACATTAAGTATTATTTCAAATTTAGGTGGAGCCCAGTCTTTAGTTCTTCTAATCCTGGACTTAGACTTTATCTCCTCGACTACATCCAAACTGGACTCAAAGTCTTTCCGAAGACTGTCTTCATTTACAGCCTGGAAATATAGAACAGAGAGACTTAAGTACCAGCTTAAATTATACTTTAGCTGGAAATTTTGTGCAGCAAATGGAAACACCCTTTATAAGTTGGCAAAATTTCAGCATCTGTTTTCCCAACAAAAATATTTTGCCTTTGGGGAAAAAAAAAAGTGGTATTAGTAAGCATTTTTAAAATGGTTAGTATGTACCAGGAACCAGGCTAGGCTCTGGACAAAGATAAAAGTGAATAATTGTGAATATATCTAAAGTCCTCTGCAAAGGTATCATCTCTAATGGAGGGGGTTGTAATGGGAATGGGAGTTTGAAGATCTTCCCTGCCTTTTAATAGGCTGGATGTAATCAGATGGAGCCTGTGGTGGGACGAACTTTCTGAATGGGTAGAGCGGGAAACCTGGAGCAGAGCCTAGAGGAAGCTGGGAGTCAGAACAGTTAGAATGGAGGGAGGAGAGAAGACACAAGCAAGCAGTTAGTGTTGTGTTTGTTTGTGGGAAGGCTTTGGGATAGTGTTCTCTGCAGTGATAAGGTGTATTAACTGCTTTGTTGCTATAAAGGATTCGGTTTTCTGGTGTTGGAATTTGACTTTCTGGTATCTGAAAAAAATTTTTGCTTCTGTCTTCTATATGGAGAGTATGTTATATTTTGCAATTCAGAATTATGCTGGTATATTCATAGTTGCCATCAGTGCTATGAATATTGCCTTGGCGATACTGAGGGGTCAAGTGCCTCAATTCTTCTCTGCTCCCATGAGTCTATTACAGCCTGAAATTCTCCTTCCTTGTTATTTTTAGATGTTTTGTTTTCTTACAGATTGACATCACCTGAGGAAGTCATTTTTACTTAGTATACTTTTATAAAAGACAGAAGCACTCAAGATGTTAGAAAACTTTCAAGGAAAAGTCCATTTTTGTATATATATATATATATATATATATATATATATATATATATATATATATATATATATATATATATATGTATGTATGTATGTATGTATATGTGTGTATCTATAACTATAGAGAAACATATCCAAACTTAATTGTAGCCTTTGGGGTTGGGGGGGAGAACAAAGTAAAAAAGTGCACAGCAGAGAACAAAAGAAAACAAGGATGCAAAGATGGACAGTTTTCAACACAACCTGTCTTATTTATCACACAGATTTTCTTGAAAATTTATCGTTACATATTTTGAATCCTCTCTTATGTTCTGCTATGCATATGACATGCTTTTTTTCTTTATTTGTATTTAAGTTCTAATATTTAAGTTTATGATGTTTTTGTTTCTTTTCTCTATTCTGTATTTGTGTGCTAAAAATAATAAAATAAGCTAAAAAAAAGAAAGAAAAGTCAATTTATTTTGGCCCAGATACTTACTAGTGACCCATCTGCCTGAAGAGAGATTGCCTGGTGAAAGTCAACCTCTGCCAACCTAGAACGCCTGCAGAAGGCTCTGTATAGGTCCTTTGCTATCAGTTCAGCTGAATTGAAGCCCGGCTCATCAATGCATCTGAAAGTCAGACCCAAACTATATTAATTTGATAGTTATGATCACCAGATCATGATTCCAGAGCTAGTTGTGACCTTAGTGATCATCTCATTTTCCAGATGGGGAAACTAAGGCCCAGAACGGTTAAGTGGTTTGTCCAGAGTCATACAAGAGCTAAATGGCAGAGACAATATTTGATCTCAGGTCCTCTGATTTCAAATTCAGCACTCCTTTCACTACACTTCACTGCTTCTCGATCCTGCCCTGCTGCCAGATATACTGGCTTCCTCCCATTTCTCCAGGTTCCCTTGTTATCTCTCCCATATTTGTCAAGGAGGCAGAAGTCAAAAAAGACTGTATCAGCCCAGGGCAACTTGCTAGAATGTCTTTTAGCTTAACTTGACCATGAAACTTAATTTCACCATTCCCCGAATTAGAAACCACATACTCAGGGTACCTCACCAAGGCAGAATCCCTATTGTCCCACCTAGCTGAACTCAGACCATGCTATTGAAGGCTGAATATTCAAGTTTTCCTTTGCAATGAAAACCCTGGCACTGACCAATCACCAATGCCCCACAGGTAAGTGAGTTACCTTTTGTTCATGTCATGGAAACATCTACAGGTTTCTGTGATTTTGTCAAAGTCTTCAAGTTCTTTAGGAAGACAAGAAAAAGAACCATTAGATTCATGCAATCACAGACTGTGTTAAAGGGATGTCAAATTACCTTCCTCAGACTTCACACTGGGAATTAATGCTCTACAACTAAAGAAGTCAAACCATTCTACATCTCTGGACTTTGGGTCTCTTAATTCCTCTTTTTACAAAAGTAAAGATAACTCCCAGGACAGTGTTTAAAAAAAAAACAACTCCACAAAAGATAGCCACTTCAGTACCTGGGAGATATCTATATCTATACGTGCATATGTATATGTGTATTTATATATATATGATATATGTATAGATACATGTATATAGACATACATGTATAAGGCACACATAAACATATAGACACATATGTGTATAGACATATGCATATATGTACATGTAGAGATAGATATATATGCATATAGACATGAAAGCAAATACATATATACATAAGATGTACAGACTGGGGCTATAAATTAGTCCAACTATTTTGGAAAACAATTTGAATTATAATAAGAAAGTAACTAAAATGCCCATAATCACTGACCCAATGCTAGGCATGTATGCCCAAGGAAGCTATTTGTAAAAAGGAATGTTCTAAGTACTCTGAAATATTTATAGCGGCCCTTTTTGTGGCAGCAAAGAACTGGAAAAAAATAGATACTCATCATTTAGAGAATGGCTAAATAAATTATGGTACATGAATGCTATGGAATATTATTGTGCTGTAAGAAAAAATGAAAATAATGAATAGAGAGGAATAATGGAAAAACTTACATGAACTTATGCAAAGTGAAATTAAACAGAAACAGGGAAAAGAAGATACAGGAATACAACAATGGAAGTAGAAAGAGTAACCACCATAAAAATACTGAAAAGGAATACTGTGAAATAACAAACAAGCTTGATCCCCTCCCCCAAAATAGAGAAGATCCTTCCCCCACCCCCTACTCTTCTGTAGCTGTCTTGGTCCATGGATATGGCAGATTTTTTAAAAATGTTGATTGATTTTACTATTTTTTTCTTTTTTCTCATTTTTCAACTTTTAAAAAATATTCTTGGGGCAGCCAGGTAGCACAGCAAGTAAGAGCACCAGCCCAGTGTCAGGATGACCTAGGGATCGAATCCAGGGTCAGACACTTAGCACCCACCCAGAAACACCTGGCCGTGTAACCTTGAGCAAGTTACTCTCTGGGAGAGGCTAGAGGGAGAAATTAAGAAGGAAATTAAAGTGACATAAAAACAAAATTTATCATTAAAATCTCTTTTTTTCAGAATTTATTTGTTTATTTTTAGGTTTTAGCATTCATTTCCACATAATTTTGAGTTCCAAATTTTCTCCTCAGCTCTCCCCTACCCCCCACCCCAAGATGGCAAGCATACTGACTATCCCTTCCCCTAGTCTGCCCTCTCATCTATCCCTCCCTATCACCTCCTCCCCCTCTTCCCCCTTACTTTCTTATAGAGCAAGATGGATTTCTATACCCCATTGCCTGTATATCTTATTTCCCAGTTGCATGTAAAAACATTTTTTTAACATTTGTTTTTAAAACTTTGAGTTCCAGATCTTCTCCCCTTAAAATATATTTTTAAGAAAGGAATTTTAATAACTAAGTTTGGCCCCAAAGAAGAGATATGAGAATGTACTTTCTTCCCTTCTTTGCAGAGGTCATAGACTAGAGGTGTGGAATATGGCACATGTCTGATATGGTGATTAGATGTTCTAAATTGGGGGTGGGATGGGGGAAGGATCCTTCTTTTTTTTTTAATTGTTTTTATAAGGGATAGCTCTCTGGAAGATGGTGGGGGAATGACTATATTGGGAAATGTCAGTAATGTAAAAACAAGAGATATCAATAACAATTTAATAAAAGGAAAATGTTTTTAAAAAATCCACAACTGAAATTGTGTCATAATTAGAGAAATTATGGCACACAGAAAGGAAGTGTCAGTGAATAAAATGAGTATATTTTTCCTACACTGATAACTATAATGAATATCTACTTCCCCTTTCCCTTTCCACGGGTACAGATGATATACACAAAGACCAAGTATCAAAGTCTTAGAATCATGGAAATTTTAGAGCTGGAAGAGGCCTAATAGTCTAATCTAACCCACTTCACAGATGAGAAAGGCAGGGAAGGAAAATGATTTACTCAAGATCACATAACCAGTTAGGATAACAATCCCCTGGTCTCTTCCCAAACACATTGGCACATATGAATTTTCAGATCTTACCCACAATGACAAAGTCATCAAAGTCACATTCACAGAGCTCCTTCAGGCTATTTTGATGAACAGATGTTTCAACTGCTGGGTTTACTTGTAAAGCAGAACAACCTGGGGGGGGGGGGGGGAAGGAAGGGTTTTAGTAAGCTTTAAGTGTTGGGATGGAAGGTGACACTTCTCTACACTCTTGACAAGACAAAGATAGGCAAGAGAATAGATTTTATTTAAGTAGGATTTTGTTAAAAACAAGCAAACAGGGGTGGCCAGGTAGCACAGCGAGTAAGAGTACCGGCTCCAGTGTCGGCATGACCTGGGGATCGAATCTCAGGCTCAGACACTTACCACCCACCCAGAAACACCTGGCCGTGTAACCTTGAGCAAGTTACTTAATCCCAATTGCTTAGGGGCAGCCAGGTGGCTCAGCAAGTAAGAGCACCGGCTCCAGTGTTGGGATAACCTGGGGATCAAGTCTGGGCTCAGATACTCAGCCCCACACCCAGAAATAACTGGCCGTGTAACCTTGAGCAAGTTACTTAACCCCGATTGCTTTAAAAAAAAGAAAAACAAACAAGCAAGCAACTAAGACTTTAGGCCTTACGTAGGGTAGCTACAGAAAAATGAAGCAGACACAAAGACAGAAAGATAAATAAGGTATAGTCAGTGACATTCAAGGGGCTTACAGTGTATCCAGGAAGGTAAAGCATGTACCACAATTAAGTATGCTACATGGCAGAATGTGTAACATTGCCTCTGAGGAATGCAAAGAGCTACAGGAATTCTGAAGAGATAATAAAAAAAAATATCACTTCTATAAAGATTGGGGGGAGTCCAAAAAACTTGGTGGAGAAGGCAGCATATGAGTAAGGCCTTCAAGGACAAGGGTGATTTCAATGGGTGAACAAGAGGGCAAATGGAAAACACTTTAGAAAGGCACGGCTTGAGCAAAATGTCCACAGATGGGCAACTTCCAGGTCTGTTTAGAAAATAGATAAAAATCTAATTTTTAATCCTAGAACATCTGGAAGGGTAAACTGAAACCAGATTGGGGGCAGTCAGGGACTCTAGACTTTTTCATATAGAGTTGAGGTTGGAGGTAAAGAAGCTAGGTCATGAAATGGATAGACTATTAGACCTAGAGTCAGGAAGAACTGAGTTCAAAGTGGCCTCAGCTTCTTACTAGGTGTGTGATGTAGCACAAAACATGCATCTCTATCTACCTCAATTTCCCCATCTGTAAAATATTGATAATAATAGCACTTACCTCCCTGGGTTGTTGTGAGTATCAAATGAAATCATTTCTGTAAAGCTCTTTGTAAACCTTAAATCACCCTATAAATGCTAACTATTAATAACACTATCATAAAATGTGATTGAAGAGATGTGTGAGGAAGGTTAATTTGGCAGAAGCATGAAGAACAGACTTTTTGATAGGAAAGACTAGAGGTTGGGACAGAAATTAGAAGGCTCCTAGAATAACCCACTCAAGAATTAATTAGTACCAGGTACAAGATGAGAATAGGAATATAAAGGAAGAAGTTAATTTGGTACATTGTAAAGAAAGAATCAAGACAATTTGATGATTGACTGAATATGAGGGCAAAGGAAAGGGAGAAAGCAAAGAGAACTGTGAGGTTTTGAGACCACCTGACTGAAAGAAAGGTTGAACAATTAACAAAAATAGTGACGTCAAAAGTAGAGGAAAGTTTGGGAAACAGATAAATTTGTTCTCAGACGAGTTGAATCTGACTGAGGTGACTAAAAGACAATTGGGTAGAAATTCATTCTTTGTACTTACCTCCTCATTGCCTAACACATAGATGATTAGTAAATATTTGTTGAGTTATTGACAGAGTAATAGATTTGAGATCAGGAAAGATCTGGGCTTCATACCTTCCAGACATTTATTACTTATTCGACCAAATTTAAGTCACTTAAAAGCTTTGAACCACAGTTTCTTCATCTATACAATGAGGCTGATACAGTGACTTGCTCAGTCATAAAGCCAGAATATGTCAAAAGTAGGATTTGAACTCAGGTCCTTCCTGACTCCAAGATCATCTCTCTATATATACTGTATCAGGCTGCCTCTCTTAAGTAAGATATTGTACAGAAAGTACTTTGCAAACTTTAAAAGGCCATGTAAATGTTAGTTATCAGTATAATTAATAATAAATGTAGTCCTAAAGCTTGGGGGAAAAGATTGAAGCTATATAGTTTGGGGAATAATCTACAAAGAAGCGATTGTTG
The DNA here is from genome assembly GCF_028583685.1 of Petaurus breviceps papuanus. Lineage (NCBI taxonomy): Eukaryota > Metazoa > Chordata > Mammalia > Diprotodontia > Petauridae > Petaurus > Petaurus breviceps. Next base: position 6,289,266 of record NW_027187281.1, on the reverse strand, counting down.
AAGCTGTGGCAGCAGATGCAATTGCTAAGGAAGAGAGTAATAATAACAGAATAATAGTAATAATTATAATAATAGGGAAAATAGTAAATAACTTATAATTGGAATGGGCAGCTAGGTGGCACAGTACCAGGTCTGGAGTCAGGAAGAGTGTCTTCCTGAGTTCAAACCTCAGACTAGCTATGTGAACCTGGGCAAGCCATTTAACCCTGTTTGCCTCAGTTTCCTCATCTGTAAAATGAACTGCTGAAGGAAGTGGTAAACCACTCCAGTAAATCCACTAAGAAAACCCCAAATGGGCTCACAGAGAAGTCAGACCCAATTGAAACGACCTCACAACAACAAAATCAGTGGGAAAGCTCACTTTGTATACTGCAGAAGTGTGTGTATACTCAGCTGCTGACTGGGAACAAGAGATCTCATGCCCCCAAAATTTCTCTCTTGATAGAAGCAGGGGTCCAAGGAGCTCATGTGAATTTCTACAACATGCTGATACTTTCCGTTTAGTTTCCCTCAGGTTTATTACTATCAAATAGTGTAACAGGATGTTTGCTGGAGTGTGAGGTTAAACAATGAAGCACACAGCAGGGAATGAGAAGAGGGAGAGGATATTTTTCCCAATAAGATGGGAATAGAACTATATTTTTAAAAAAACCCTAATTGGATAAATCCACATCAAGCTGGGTTGAACTACATACATATTCTTAGAGAAGAGAGGAACTGGGTTACCCACAACAGAGAAAGAGGTGACTAGTTCTCTGAAAGTTGGAGAGCGCTTGGCAATTATTCAAAAGCTCTTTGGTGTTGGGTGGTGCTGACCACAGCCGAGGATGAGCAAAATCTACCCACAGCCTCAGAGCTGAATTGGTCTAGGTGCTTGTCAAAGGGCAATCTAGTTTCAATGCTAAGACATGCAAAGAATTTTCCTCACAACAATTCTGTGAGGTAGGAGGGACCGTATTATTCCCATTTAACAGATGCAGATGATGAAACTGAACTTCAAGACATTATACAATGTATAACTAGGGTCAAAATCTGGGTTTGCATGTCATTATCATCATCCCTATTATTAATAGTTGACATGTGTATGGCATTTTAGAAAGGGTTTTTACATATTTCATTTGATTCTCACACCAACCCTGGGAGGTAGGTACCATTTTACAGAGGAAGAAACTGAGGCTTAAAGATATTAAGTGATTTTTCCTTCAGAAGCAGGAAGTAAACACAGTCCTCTGCTGCCTGAATCCAAAATTCTTTCCACTGTGCCCCAGTCTGACACATCTAAAGGTACTTTATAAATGCCTTTTGGCTGTTTCTAAAGACAGCTGGGGATAAATCTTTGAGGAACAACAACTATGTTTATAGGACTGAGGGAAGAAAAGAAGTCACTGGGGACAGAAAAGGAAAGTAAGAGAGGTGATAGGAGAATCCCAAATGCCAACGGAGAAAAGAATTTCAAGAAAGGAAGAGGGGTCAGCAGTTTGAAATGTTACAGAGGAGTCAAAGATGAGCATGGAGAGAAAGCCACTGGGGTTTGAAAAAACAGATTGTTGGGGCAACTAGGTGGTGCAGTGAATAGAGCACTGGCCCTGGAGTCAGAAGGAGCTGGGTTCGGATCCGGCTTCAGACACTTAACACAAAAACCAGCCATGTGACCTTGGGCAAGTCACTTAACCCCAATTGCCCTCCAAAAAGCAAAAAAAAAAAAAGAAAAAACAGATTGTTGGGGCAACTAGGTGGTGCAGTGAATAGAGCACTGGCCCTGGAGTCAGAAGGAGCTGGGTTCGGATCCGGCTTCAGACACTTAACACAAAAACCAGCCATGTGACCTTGGGCAAGTCACTTAACCCCAATTGCCCTCCAAAAAGCAAAAAAAAAAAAAAAAGAAAAAACAGATTGTTGTTGGCAATTTTTTCTTGAGCTAATCAGGGTTAAATGATTTGCCCAGAGTCACATAGCTAGTAAGTGTCTGAAGTCGAATTTGAACTCATGTCCTCCTGACTCCAAGGCTGGTTGCTCTACTCACTGTCAAAGGGTTAAGGAACAAATTTGGATGATAAGGAAGCACATGCAGCTGGCTCTTCTGAGAAATTTTATACTATGGATTTAACAATATATTGCAGGAGGAATGAGTCATCAGGGCACCCACCCTCTGCCAACTTGCCTTCGTAACCACTGTCAGATGAAGTAGCAGATGAAGATTTTTGCTTTTCAGGTACATAAAAGCCCCTCTCAAAGTCAGTTTGATCACTTCCAAGGGAAGCACTCATTTCCAGTCGTTCCCCACTCTCTCCTGGCTGCTGATTCAGGAGGTTGAACTTCATTGTCTCCATTGCCGATATGATAATATCTGCAGCATAAAAGTGGGCATTCTCCTGCAGAGAAGCACAGAAGAGTTTAAATATTCACAACTTAACCACATGTACTAACTGAAGGAGAGAGAGCTTTAAAAAAAATTCCAAGCAGGTATATTTAACAAGGGGCTGATAATTGACTATAACTCTAAGCTTATTCAAAATAAGTCTGTTACTGCTCTGATGTCACATCCTGACACAGAGACAACCCTGGGTTGCCACAGATTATGGCATCAGAGTCCAGGGTCTACAGGGGCTTTAAGCACAGTCTTCCTGAGGGACTGTGTCTGTTGTCTGGGTCCAGTCTACCTAAATTGAGAAACTCATCATCAGAGATTTGACCATTGGATTATGCATAGATAGGTGGTGGTGGTGGTGGTGGTGGTGGAGGGGTGGTGGTGGTGGTGGTGGTAGTGGTGGTGGTGGAGGTGTTTTTCAGAGCAAGGGTAGAAGGTGAGGGGGAAGTTCAGAAGGACATAGAAATGTGTGAAAGTGCACTCCAATGGACCCATATTGATGAAATCAATGACCTTCAAAACATTCACTTATTCAACTGAGTCATTGACCATGGAGTTTAAAAACACAGTGTTTTAAGAATTCGGTAATGTTGACTTTGCTACATCAACTAAATTCATTAAATAAATGAAGTACTGGGGCAGCTAGATGGCGCAGTGAATAGAGCACTGGCCCTGGAGTCAGGAGGACCTGAGTTCAAATCCAGCCTCAGACACTTAACACAAAAACTAGCCATGTGACCTTGGGCAAGTCACTTAACCCCAATTTCCCTCTTTAAAAAAAGCAAAAAAAAAAAAAAAGAATACAGTAAGTGGATGCAATATAACACAAAATGTATTTTGAGAATTTAAGACCCATGGAAAGGAGTCAGTGTAAGGCAGAGCCATAAAGTCTAAAGAAACCTAAAGACCCAAGTTTAACAAGAGATAGAGATTCTTTTTACCTTTTCTACATCAGCAGGAAGCATCAACGTCTCTGGTGAGAAGCTATTCAGAGGAAGCGCTTTTCTGCTGGCTCGGATGGAACCTGACAACATAAAGTTAGAAACACCTGCTTAGATTCATCCGAAGGATAGGTTTGAAGATACTGTTCAAGCTACTCTGATTCAGCATCAGTTTTGCAATTTGCAATTCAGCAAAACATGTGTGTGACAGTATATGCAATATTCTAAAGCCATAGAGGGGAGGGAAGTGTATTTTCTCAACTCTGTTCCAGGGTCAACCTTAGCAAAAAAAAAAAGTCCTTTTAGTGACTACAACTGATTATAAAGCTACTTTAATACAATCACTCCCTCAGAAAGAAAGCCATATATAACTTCTCCCAGGCCTAAAATGAGAAAAACCTGAAGGAAGTACATTCTGTTGACTACAGCACTCTGTTCCTGATATGAAATTTTTAGGAACTAAAATTACAATTATGAGTAATGTCAGTGGCCACCAATGTAACACACTTTTATTTCTATCATGTGATTTCCCAAGCTGGCTATGCTTAAATAAGCACTTTAAGCTCTTCAGTAAGAGATCTATGATTTTCATGTAAGAACCATTTAGTTGGGGGCCCAGGGCCGGGGAAAAAAGGAGATAAGAGAGCAGGAAGCAGGTACATGAGGGCAGAGTTTACTCAGTGCAAGCCAAATGATGCCCTCTGTCCACTACTCTGCCATTCCAAAGACTGAAAAAAGATGTAAGCAGATGTACAGAAATGATTTAAATCAGGTACATCACTAATAAGGAAACAGAAGTTAGGCATTTTGTAGCTTCTCGTGGTTTTTCAATAGAAATTTGGTTCTCTTAGCATAGGAGTACAATATTCCAGTTGCTGGGGCCATGTATTCTTTTTATCTCCCTGCTCCACCATTACCCAAGTAAAAAAGAAGTCCCTACAGCTATCATGGGACATGAAACAGAAAGTTACAGTCACTCATTTAGTGTCCTCAAATCTCTAGCAGGCAAAAAAGAAAACAGAAAATTCTCAAGGTTAGTCCTTTACACACCCCAATCCTGGGGAAGGATTTACAGCATATCAGAAAGGAGTTGGGAGATTATCTCAAAACACTTGGAGGGGGGCTAATACAGGGCTTTAACAAATCCTTGGGCTTTTGCAGGACAGGGAAGGTTCTGCTTCCTGTCAGAAATTTCTCAATTGAGGGAAAAGTGAGCTAAAGGTTGATTTAAAAATCACACGAGGCTAGGTAGCACAGTGAATAGAGCACTGGCCCTGGAGTCAGGAGGACCTGAGTTCAAATGTGACCTCAGACACTTAACACTTACTAGCTGTGTGACCTTGGGAAGTCACTTAACTCCATTTGCCCTGCATTCCCCCCTCCAAAAAAAGCAAAAACAAACAAACAAAAATTAAAAAAAAATAAAAATCACACAGAGAAATTTGAAATCATCCTTTCACTAGATCAGGAAGGAGCCTCAGAAGTTACCTACTAAGTGTCAGAGTCAGTATCCAAATTTGAAATCAATCAGCATTCCACATTCAGTGCTATTTGTAATCCTTTTCAGATTTTATAAGCCAGACAGACTGAAAGAACAAATTTCATCTGTTTCATAGTGTGTAAGTGGGGGAGATCTCTTCCATCCCTTTCCTTCTTGTATTGTTTGCATTCTCGTTAGAGATTAATCATCATCTGATGACACCAAACTTAAAAGTTAGACTTCAATAATGAAAAAGTTCAAGACAGATGAGAAAAGACAATAAATCATGCCAGGAGGCTCAGTTAATCATGAACCAACCACCAATACCTGCAAAACTGGCTGCTTCCTCTATTTTACAAATCAAATACATATCTTTTTCTTTTTGCCTTTTTTTTTTGGAGAGCAATTGGGGTTAAGTGACTTGCCCAAGGTCATATGGCTAGTATTTGTGTTAAGTGTCTGAGGCCAGATTTGAACTCAGGTCCTCCTGACTCCAGGGCTGGTGCTCTATTCACTGTGCCACCTAGCCGCCCTAACAAATACATATCTTTATATGCCAGTCTGCTGTGAGAGCTCTACCATGTCACAAATACAGCAAATAAACTTCATTCATTGTGGTTCAAGGGAATTTTCCTTCTTCCTTATTTCAGGTTTTAGAATTGTTTTAAATTAATCAAGAAAAATAAACTATTTGAAAAGTGGTCCCTTTTGAAGACTCTCAGATCACCTTCTAAAATAATGATACTTATTTGAAAAAATGAAGGCAATCAGTGATAAAAAGAAAGTTCACACATACATGAAAATAGCTGGATATAAAATAGACACCTATCAACTGGAGAATGGCTAAACAAATTGTACATGAATATGCTACTGCTCTGCTGTAATGTCATACTACTCTGCTGGAAGAAATAATACACAGGATGAATACAGAGAAGCATCAAATGACTTATATGAACTGAGGCAGAGTGAAGTATGTAGAACCAAGAAAATGATATATACCATGATTATAACAATGTAAACAGAAAGAGCAACCAGAAAACAATTAAAAATAACTGTTGCAAAATTACAAAGAATAAGCATGGCCCCAAAGAGGAGATACAAGGGAACACCTCCTCTAGTCTTTTTTAGGGGAACTGGAGATATCCATAGATGTGGAACATTACAGATATTGTCAATTTTGTGTGTGTGTGTGTGTATTAATTGATTTAGTTTAGTTTTATCTTCCTCTTTTTTTCTTTGTTATATAGTATGATTCTTTAGAGGGGAGGAAAAGAGGAGAAGGTAATGTAAAAACAAATATATCAATAAAAATGTATTTAAGCATGCAAAAATGTATATATTCACATAAGTGTTATCCCCTTTAAAAAATTAAGAATAATAATGATAATGAAAGCAGCTATCAGCTTTGCACATCACTTTAAAGTTGTCAAAGTACTTTCACAAGTAGTCATCTCGAGAGCTTATTGATTTATTCCAATAATGCATCAATTGTTTAGAAGCACTACTCAAAACATATATAACTCCTTCTTTGAAAATGGCTTCAAAGCCCTTAGTGTTGGCAGTGGACAAAGCCAATCTGGGGTCAACATGAGTTTTGATTGTAAAGAAATAAGGCAAATTCTCTCAAATGGTCAATAAATAAGATCCAAAGGCAGTTCCAAAAGAAGCCAACTGGAACAATTAGAACACTAGCAGAATAAGTGTAAAGCCTTTGTAGGGAATTCTTTGAAGGACAATGATCCCCTAGGCTCAAGAATTCTGATGCATTTCTGGTTAAAAAAAAATCTCTATCATTAATATGTCACATTTCACCTATAGAGATTGAGGGATTAGGAAGGTGGATATATTTTGCATTTATTTCTTTGTGTGGTATTCTCCCTACTTCCCCTAGTAGAACATGAATTCTTTAAAAACAGGGTTTCCTTTTTCTTTTTTGCCTTTGTATCCCTGGATCTTTTTTTTTTTTTAGCCTTTATATATCACTTTAATGTTTGCAAAAACTTTATAAATATCTTATTTAATCCTCATAATAAGCTTTGTTGGTAGGTACTATTTTAATCCTCACCATACAGACTGGTTACTGAGACATAGAAGATAAGTGATTGGCCCAGGGTCACATAAATAAGTGTCTGAGGCTGGATCTTAGCTCAGTGCCAGCAATGTTTATTGAACTGAATTGAATTCTCACACTCGGGTCACTTAGGGTGACACATCTACTTTTCACTGTCTAGAATTTTTCTGACAAATATATCTTGCTCCTCTTTCACAAATAAATCTAACTAGACATTATGTTCCTTGAAGAGAAGTCTTGTGTTTTATACATTTTTAATGCCTCCACAGTGCCCAGTATAGTACTGCTAGATAATTAGAGGCTAAACGGCAATATGGCATAGGAGAATGAATGCTGGATATGGGTTTAAATTTAGCTTCTAACATTTAATAGCTGTGTGGCCATGAAGTTACTTAATTTCCCTCAACTTCCTCATCTATAGAATGGGGACAATAATATTTGTAGTAACCTACCTCACAGGGTTGTTAAAAGTTTCAAGAGATAATATATAAAGGGTTTTGCAAACTTTAAGGTGCCATAAAAAACCAGCTGGGACATATACACATATATATCACATAGACATGGGACATAAATATATATATGTATGGGTTTAGACATACATATGGAACAATACATGTGTGCATTGTATATATACACATATATTATATAGATGTACATATAGACATCTGATCTAGATATATAGACATTGGGGAGGAATGTGCATATATGTGTGTGTGTACCTATATACATATACATATATGTATATGCTACAAAAGTTTAAGACAGTGTGTGTATATGTCCTTTTTCTTTTCTGCCAAACCTCTGATTTCATTGGTGCAAGGAAGCTTTTAATGAGGAACTTCCTCCTCTTCTACTGCAGATCAGCACCTCCTGCAACTTATAATCTTAGAACACGGTTCTTAACCTAGAACCATGACATTTTTAACATTTTGCTAACTTCATTTTAATAGATTTAGTTTTCTTTTTAAACCAATGTAATTTAGTTTACACATTTAAAGACATTATTCCATGATACAAAAATACTTTAAAAGTCTGGTTTTAGTTGCCTAGGGCCACCAAGACATGGCTTGTCCAGGATCACAGAGATGTCAGAGGCTGGACTCAGACCCAGAGACCTCTATTAGCCTCTCAGTTATTATTACTCAAATAAATCTCTTTCTTACCCTTGTGTTGTTTGTGTTTGTATTTTTTTTTTTTGCTTTTTGGAGGGCAGTTGGAGTTAAGTGACTTGCCCAAGGTCACATGGCTAGGTTATGTGTGTATGTGTGTTTTAAGTGTCTGAGGTCAAATTTGAACTCAGGTCCTCCTGACTCCAGGGCTGGTGCTCTACTCACTGCGCCACCTAGCTGCCCCTCGTGTTTGTATTCTTAGCATTTAGCATGTTGCCTGGCACATAGTAAATTCTTCTTGACTAACTGAATCTCTGGGTCTTTAAAAAGTAAATCAGTAGAGGCAGTTAGGTGGGGCAGTGAATAGAGCACTGGCCCTGGAGTGAGAAGGACCTGAGTTCAAATGCAGCCTCAGACACTTGACACATTTACTAGCTACGCGACCTTGGGCAAGTCACTTAACCCCAATTGCCCTGCCTTCCCCCTACCACCCCCCAAATTTTTTTTAAGTGAATCAGTAGAACAGCTGTTCCTTAATCACAAAAATCAGTGCTTTTGCCATACGACAAAAATGGGAGAGAATTTAACCTTCACTGGCTATCCATCAGGACAAAGACCCAAAAGTTGCTAAATAAGATAATTTGTTTTTTTAGCCAAAAGGAAAAACCATCCATCTTATCTCCTACTATGAAATCTCCATTCTAACTACTATGCAATCATTTTATGTATGTTCTGTTTATGCTTGCATGTAAGTGCCTTAAAAGGAGGGAGTTTAGCTGTCTTATTTTGCTTTGTTTTCTTTCTTTACCCTTAGAACCTAGGACAATGCCAGGCACACAGTAGGCATTTAGTAATTGATGGATATAAACAGCAAGACACAAGCTGGGTGGTTCAGTGGGTAGAGCATTGGGCTTAGAGTCAGAGATACATTTACTAGCTATGTGACCCTGGGCAAGTTGCTTAACCTCTGTTTGCCTTCATCTACCAGAGAAGGAAATGGCAAACCACTCCAATATATTTGCCAAAGAAAACACCATGCACAGTATGGTACCAGAGGGTAATGAAGAGTTAGACACAATCAAATGACTGAAAAACAACAAAAGCCAAGATTTAGATATAACCAAGGAAAATCATTGAAGTGAACAGATATGATCAGCCTACAATACCTTCTTCAGTAGGGGTTGTCAGCTTGAGGCACTGGTGGGAAGTACTGCTGTTCACAGGAAACGGGGAAGGGGCTGGAATTTTAGACCTTGGTAAGATGACTGATGCAGACAGGCTCTCTGGAAGTGTAACATGCTGTTCTGGTGAAGACACAGACAAGTGTGTATCTGTTTCTTCCAAACAAGTGAGGGAGCTGCCCTCTGTAGCAGTACTATCTCCCAACAACAAGGTTGCTGTGAAGGAGTCACCAGGAGGAGTAGGCGAACATCCCAAGGGAAAGGGTTTGTGACTGGCTACCAAAGGGGCCTTGCTGCTCTCACATACTGGCACAGGGGTAGACAAATCCAGCAATTGGAGCTGTCCCTCGGCAGGTACTGCACACTGTGGTAAATTAATCCAGGCAGCCTTGTGCCGCATGAGCCTAATATCAACTCGGCTAAGAGGAAGCGCAGTGTTAAACTGGCTGAGTCCCTCCTCTGTGTCTTCAGGCCCATCACTACTCCCCTTCCAGGAATCCACAGGACACTCTTGCCGTCCAGCAGCTTGGGCCACCATCTTTCCAGGCCTTGAGGATGGTTTTAGTGCAAACAAGTTCAAAACAGACAGGAGGATTTCTCTGAAGGCTTCCATAGCATTTGGATGGGACCTAGTATTCCCGTCATGTCCGGCTACCACTGGCCTGGAGATTTGATCTGTAGAAAGAGATGTTGGGCTTCTGAGAGATATTACAGGTAAATAGCAAACACATTTAAATTGTGCATTTCAAAAGCACCTATTCAGAATTTAGAATTTCTACCTTTAAAATAGAAGTTCATTATTGTTTGTTTCTGCATCCCCAGGCACCTAGCACAAAATAGGCACACAGTAGGTGTCTTAACAAATGTTTATTGATTGATTCCTTGATTTATAAGCCTGATGTATTCCGTGGTATAGTGAAAAGAGGCCTAGATTTGAAGTCAAAGGATAGAGTAGTATCCCAGCTCTACTACTTATTATCTCTGTGACATTGGACAAGCCACTTAACTTCATTGGACTTCTATTTTTTTTGAATGAAGGGATTGGACAATTGTATTGGTCTTTTCTAGATCTAATCCTATGGTAATCATGCTTGCAAAAAAGATTTAGCTTTACTAGCAAAGGTAGATGAAAGCAACATGGCTATTATGGAAGTGCTTTGCATGAATGATTACACATGTATAAACTATATTGAACTGCTTACATTCTCAATGGGGGAGGTGAGGGAGGAAGGGAGAGAATTGGGAACTCAAAGTCTTAAAAATAAATGTTAAAATTGTTTTTACATGTAACTGGGGAAAAATAAAATACTAAAGAAAAGAGGTAGGTGAAAGGCTAGAAACAAAAACCTGTGTGCTGATAAGAGTAAAAAATCCTCAGACCTACCTTTATCCCAAAGTAATCTTGATGGTCTACTCCCTTCAAATCTCATTTTTTTATACCACAAGAAAATACAAAGCATAATACAGAGTTCACTACCCTTTAACATACCTCTGACCTAAGCCAAGGCCTTTGCTCTATTTACTGGAAGAGACTGAATTAAGATAACGTATGAGCTTGTACCTCCCATTTCCTTTTCAGTTAAAATGGGGCCAAGATTGACTTCTTGGCAAACTTTGAATTATGTGACAGGAAGGATCACATTTTAAAGAACTTGGTCAGACATAAAAATTGCTGTTATATCCAAATTTTGTTACAAAACTTTGCAATGTTACAAAGATTGTACTCAATTATTTTTTTGGTTTATATAACAGGTGTTGTGGTGAAAAGGAACAATAGATGGGAGTTATGGGATCTACATTTAAGTCCCAGCTCTGGGAGTTACTGGCTATGTGACCACGGGCAAGCCACTCCACTTCTAAAACTCAGTTTCTTTTTTTTTTTGTTTTTGGAGGGCAATTGGGGTTAAGTGACTTGCCCAAGGTCACACGGCTAGTTTTTGTGTTAAGTGTTTGAGGCCGTGAAACTCCATTTCTTGATCTAGAAAATGAGTAATAATCCCTGCCTCACCTACCTTATGGGACTGTAATTAGGAATGTGCTTTGTAAGCCTTATAGCGAAATCGAAGCTTGAGGTAGCAAAGTGAAACTGGACAGTTAAGTGGCACAGGTCTTCCTGATGTCAGGGCCAGTGCTGCATCCACTGTGTCATTGTCCACAGCAATGCCCTTAAATGGCTGCATTCCTGCAGCTATAACTATTTTTAAACTAAATTTTTAAACTAATATATTATTAATCAAATCCAGTCTTTGTTTTCTGGTAGTCATCTGAGATGGTAAGCATTTTAAAGTCATTTTTTCTTTTTCTTTTTAACCCTGATAAAAGAATTGCATAGTCCTAAAGTTGAAGGGGACCTCACAAATCATCTTGTCCAACTCATATCTGAGCAAAAATAGCCCTCTCCAAAACAGCAATTCTGGGTTCTGGATGCTCCTGCCCATGTCTGTAATGGCCTTCCTATCCTCAGTTCTCATTTAAGATAGAGGTCCCATCACCGGGGCAAGAACATCGACAAGGTCCTCATCACTTTAATTTAACATCAGTTCTTAGTAATGGGAAGATAGGGTCAGAAATAACAGCACAGTGGAGAAGAGTTCATGAAAGAAGTGTTGGGATGAGAGCTGTCTCAAGAAAAGGTTAATGAGAATGACTGCTAATTGGATGGGCATCTACAGACACATCTATTATAGAGTGTCCTTGATTCATCAGAATTCACTCTATCCATGTCTACAAAGCAGTGTGGATATGGGCTATCAGCAGGCAAGTGGAAAAAGCCCCACTACCAGAAAGCCAGTATTCAATGTGTAGCAGCATTCATTTAAATTAATAGATATAAAATAGAGAGAATTTTTCTCATCACTATAACCAAGATTGTAAGTTAAAATTGTCAATGTTTCTATTGTTTAAATAAAACAAAAATAAAGTTTCATTAACTCAGAGAGAATTGTTCCAAGAGTCCTGCTTCTAATGATAACCTAGCAGCACATCCAAATACACAGAAATAAGGACAAGGACTGTAGAAAAGAGATCTTTGTGGCACCAGACAATTCCACTCTGAATCAGACTGCTTTAAAGAGAACCTAGCCATTATTAGCGACCAACTTACTCAGGTTCCAAAAGATCATAGAAGCAAGATGAGCTCTCTCTCTCTCTCTCTCTCTGTCTCTCTCGCTCTCTCTCACACACACACACACACACATACATGCAAAAGACTGGTCAGAGATGTCTTGCCTATAGCCTACCACTGAGATGATTCCCATTAATGGAATGAAGTGGAGACATGGTTGTTCTGAGGCTTTGGTCAAATATCAAACCAGTGGTCTCAGACCTCAAGCATATGTACCCAGCAGACGCTGGATCCTGGTAACAGTCATCAGTGCCATTTAGAGAGGATGTCCTAAGGGCAGGGCTTGCTTTCACAGGCCTGCTTTTACTTCTTCAGTTGGCTCCAGTTACCCCTACTGGGCCCCAGTTTCCACTTCTGTAACATGAAGGAGTGGTACTAGATGATCTCCAAGGTTCCCTTTCAGCCCTAAATCCTATGATCCCATGATTTAAAGTCATTACCACATTTCTGGTTTGTCAGCTTTTCAAATTTTATACTTGGAAAAAGACTGGGAAGAGCTATAAGTACTGCAAAGAGGAATGAGCAAAATCCACTGTGAATCCATTTGGAGGCATGGTTGGGTTTTTGCTGCCACTCAGACCCTCCCAACCTGCTTCTGAGAACTTTCTTGAAGCTAGCTCCCCTTCCTTTCTATTTGTCCTTCCTGAAAGATGTGACAACACCAGAAGAAGACCAATAGTGTTTATTGATGTTGTTTCATTCATTTCTGACTCCCAGTCTGCTTCACCAAATCATATCCTGCCCTTATGATTGGGAACATTAACTTAAACATCACCTTCCCCTCAAATATCTTTCCTTCCTAATTAACCACCCCCCCCCCAGTGAAATCAGAGAACGTCCAAATTGTATTGAAAGGTTGTCGTTCAGTCATTTTTCAGTCAGTTGTGACCCCATTTGGGGTTTTCTTGGCAAAGATACTGGAGTGGTTTCTCATTTTCTTCTCCAATTCATTTTACAGATGAGGAAACTGAAGCAAACAGGGTTAAGTGATTTGCCCAGGGTGTGTGAAGCTGGATTTGAACTTAGGAAGATGAACGTTTCTGACTCCATGACCATCTCTTTATCAGCTGTTCCACATAGTTTTCCTGCTAATTGATTAGCTGATTCCTAATAGACCTATCATAATAAAGAATTTGACTTCACTTGCTGATCTGAATTCAGCCAAATTCAAATGTAACACTGGGGAAAAAAGGCTAAGTCAAGTGATTGGGTTCTGCAAGGGTTTTCTTATTGTCAAAATAGCCCAAGACAACAGGAGCTTTGCCAGAGTTTTCCAATGGCAACATCCTCTGACCCAGCTACTAGGTACTTGCCAGAGTTCAACTTCACTGTGGGTTGTGTAGACACTGCTACTACCCAGAAAACCAGGAGAACAAGTTGCTGAAAATCAAAGGACCCCAAAACATATGCAATTATCTACAAGGCATGACTTTGTTTCACTGATTGGGTTCCTGTAAGGCCTTTGAAAGGTTTCTCTCACTGCACATCTAATTACAGCGACCATTACAGGCTTTCTAGAAAAGAAATGTATGCAGTACTTCCCAGTAGAATCCCATGATTGCAGGGGATACTTTTGAGTCAAGGACAAAAAGAAACAAATTTTCATTGTGACTCCAAACACAGGGCCTAGTGATGCAGTTCTTCCCTCTTCCACTTCCTCCGCCCCCTCCAATCTGACCTTCATAAACCCTGCCAGACTAATCTAATCTTTCCTACAAATAAACCTGGTCACATTTCTATTCAGAAATAATCAGGGACTCCCAAATGCCTGCCTCTTTCGAATATGCCTGACATTCAAGGCCCTCCACAAACTGGAACCAATTTACTTTTCCAACCTTATCTCATATTATTACCTTGTGTAATTTTATACTCCAGCCAAACTAGACAATGTTCTACCTTCCCCCAAACATGGATAGAATATCTAGTACTGTCACCTGTTGTATTTCTCTCTTTTTAATTATTGAAATTATTGGATTCAAATCACAATTCTGCTTCTACACAGCCATGGGCAAGTCACTTCATCTCTTGGGTCTCAGTTTCCCCATCTGTAAAATGAAGTGGTTAGACTCATTAGATGATCTCCAAGATCCCTTTCAGCTCCAGATCCTATGATCCTTTGAATTCCTGTCTATCCTTTAAAGCCCAATTCAAATGACACCTCCTCCTAGCAGCCTTCTTTGATTCCTCCTTAGTAATAACCTTCCCCTAGAACCTCACTTTGTTTACAATGCCCTAATATATTTACCATGAAATACAGTGTATCATATCTTTGTTGGTATCTCAATACACCAACCAATAAGGTCCATGAGGACAGGAATCATGTCTCATTTAAACTTCCTATTCCCACCAGCACCCAGCACAGTTCTCTACACACAGTAGGTATTTAATACATGCCTATTATATTGTACTGTACTATAATTATTTGTAGCCATTAGTCTACATCTGACGCTCTGTCTGGTTTCAACTCCAAGGAACAAGACACCCCTCCCAGGATAAGCTCAACACTTCTAAACTTACCACCATTCTGCTGACGCAGAGCCTTGACCGACACCTCTTCCCTGGGCCTCAGCTCCCCTCTGACTGGAGACCTGGAGGGTGCAATACCAGACTCCTCCCATTGGCTTTCTGGCTCACTTCACATCTCCACTGCCTGGTATCGACTTCACTAACAAGATGCCTCTCTCAAGATAAACTCATCACTTTTAAACTCACCACCATGCCAACTCAAGCCTTGATTGACACCATCTCCCTCAGCCTCCCCTCCCTTCTGATTGGAGAACTGGAAGGCACAATATCAAACTCTACCCAATGCCTTCCTTTTTTGAGGGAAGGAACTGGACTTAGCTCATTGCACTCTGCATCTGCTACTCTGGTTTCAACTCCACAAAGCAAGATTCCCCCAAGCTGGGTTCCCCCTGGTTTCCCCACCCTGTTTCCGGTCTCCTTTGCACGATATCCTCCCTACCACACCCTTCCATCCAACTATAACCTCCTTGAGGGCAAGGACTGTCTTTTCATTCATTATATCCCTGGTGCTTAGTAGAGTGCCTAGCACATAATAGGTACTGAATAATGCTTATTGTTTTGGAGTCATAAAAACATTGGAACAAAGACAGTTTAGAGTTAGATCTCAAAACCACTCAGGGGAATTTGAAACTTAAGGGATTGTGGAACTGAATCTTGTAAACTAAAAGTAAATGAACATTAATAGAGACAAAAAAACCACTCCTGTGAATTAAATTTGCCCAATTAAAGACAACATAGCATCAAAGCTATTCTCTAGTTTTGCAAAAATTAAGATAAATTTTACATCACCCATGTTCACAAGTCAAGTGATAATAAACAAACCCCAGCTTTTAATACCCAAGTCTCCTCAATGCTACCCTGCTTGCTTAACCAGCTCTCTTCCAGATTCATCTTTTTTACCAAAACAGGCTGTAAAGGAAGCACAATACTATGGAGTGACTTAAACAAAAGCTAAATTATTTTACCCTACATGCTCTTTGGTGGTATAAGCAACAATAGAGAAGGCATCCTAGAATTCTGGCTTACATTTTCATTTGCTTTCTCCTCCTGGAAGCCTCCTAGAAGCACACAGCTAGTAGAGGGCTGACAGGAGATTCTCCAGGACTATCATCTACTTATCTTCATTATAAGAGGATATTATTTCTTTGGGCGGGCACTGGGTGGAGTGGATAGAGCACTGGGCGTGGAGTCAAAAGACTTCTCTTCCTGAGTTCAAATTCAGCTTCATACTCTGACTAGTTGTATGTTCCTGGACAAATCACTTAACCTTGTTTGCCTCTGTTTCCTCATCTGTAAAAAGCTGGAGAAGGAAATGGCAAACCACTCCAGTATCTTTGCCAAGGAAACTCCAGATGGGGTCATGAAAAGTTGGACATGATTGAAAACCCCTGAACAACAACAACAAAAACCCTCTTTGGGAGCTTCCTATATTAATAAGATCATAGGTGAGGTCTTCAGGTATAAATCCAGTTGTCTACTGGCCAAGAATAGCTTAACTAAGCTGAGAGTAATGAAGACACCAAAGAACTCACCACCAAGGGACTATTTTTAGCCCTGCTCCCTAAACCAATCTACTAAGACAAGAAGGGCTTTCAACTGGTATTAGTGAGAGGATTTATATATACTGATAACATCACTAACTCTTGATGTAAATATAATGACCGGTGATATCAGAACTGACAGGGAACAAGGGCTTGATCTCTCAGGGTACTCAGCAAGGACTGATTACATCACAGTATTTAATGTAATAGAAAGGATGACATCCTCAATATTATCACAACCACAAAAGACTACTGAATCCATTGAATTGGCTAGGACCACTATCATTTGGGGAAAACCCTTAAAATCCCCAAGTGAGATTCTTCCCCTTTCCAAACTGACCCCCAAAGGTAGCAGTCACTTAGTGTAGCTTCTTACATTTTGCATAAGGTTGCCACACTTTACAAAATATTACCCTATTTGTTCTCAAAACATAAACGCTAGGAAGGAAATAACATTAACGTAGCTAAGACCATGACTAAGCACTGTTCTCTTCAGTTCTAAAATGGCCTTTATTTCAACAATCTGCTGTCAGAGGGAGTGATGAAGGCCAGCAGATGGGAATAGGGCAACCATAAAAACCAGAGGGAGATTAAGAAATGTCAAAGGTTAGTTAACACATGGCCAATATTTGAACTTTTGGATGTCATACACCAAAAATAAAAACTTAAATGATTTCTGGAGACACAAAGAATAAAAAATTAATCTTTTATCTTCATCATCTCAGTATTAGGTTCAATTTATACAGAGCAGTGCATAATAGTCAAACATACAAGTCCCAAGTCTTTAGAAGATGAATACCTAAGACAACATTGCTGTGGATAAAGAGAAAGTGATTAGGCAAATGAACAAGATATATAACAAATCCAAAAATTAATTAGATTCCACATCTACTTTGTATACAAGGACTTGAGTTGGAAAGGTTGCTAGAGTTTCATTTTTGGATGAGATGTGATAGGACAAAATTGTCACTTCCTCCAATTAGTTCAATAAGGCAAGAGAGATAATCTGGGATTTCAAGAACTCCTTGAATGATGGAAGAATGACCATTGTTGGGAGGCTATTGTAGGTATAAGGCAATAGCCTCCCAACAATGGTTGGAATAGGCACAGAATAGGAGAAGATGAAGAAAAATTGTACCTAATTATAATAACTGAGATTGACATAGTTCTTAATGGTTTACAAATTACTTTAATCCTTAAAATAACCCTTTAAGGTTAGATACCATTGTTTTATGGATGAAGAAACAAAGGTTCAGAGAGGTTAAGTGACTTTCCCACAGTCACACCGCTAGTAAGTGTCAGAGATATGACTCACACACTATCTCTACCACCTCCACGTGCAGTGCTTTTTCCCCTAAACCACACTGCCTCAAAAAGCAATGGAATGACCAAATGAAGGGTGAAGTGAAATAAATGGATAAAGCAAACAGACAAAGAAGGAAAAGTAAAGATATCCAGGATGTACTAGCGGATATGTCTGAAATAGAAAGTGGAACAGACAATGAAGAGACAGTTTCAATAACGTAAGTGAAAGGGGTTTTTGTTTGTTTTTAAATTTTAAAAAATGTGGGCAGGACAGTTAAAAATTAAGAAATATGTTATTAAGATTAAAAATATGACAAAAATCCAAGATACTGTTATTTCTTTTCTTTCTTTTTGGGGGGAATGGGGGTCATTTGGGGTTAAGTGACTTGGCCAGAGTCACACAGCTAGTAACTGTCAAATGTAATGTGTCAAGTATCTGAAGCCTAATTTGAACTCAAGTCCTCCTGACTCCAGGGTTGATGCTCTATCCACTGTGTCAGCTAGCTGCCCTGATATTAAGCTATTTCCACAGCCAAGAATGCTCCATACATAATTCCTTCAAGCCCTTTCTAATTTTTAAAAGGTGGTGCTGGTTATCTTTCCCAACATGGCATTAGAATGATATATAGTATTGCAAAGTTGATGAGATCATTGATATCATACATAGTGTTCTCTTAACCACCAGCAAGGAAAGGTAAAGTATGAATCAAGTTTTAAGTTTCAGAAGCTGAATAAGTGCCTCAGAATAGAAATCATCTTCTAAAGAGAAGCAGGCAATGATGACAGTTTGCCTTTTCCTAACTAAAGGGAGCATTCATAGGCTAGACTGATAGCTTTAGGTTCATGGGATTAATCATTTTGGGATTAATCATGGGATTAATCATAGTTTGCCTTTTCCTAACTAAAGGGAGATAGACTGATAGCTTTAGGTTCATGGGATTAATCACAGACAGAGGGAAGAGGAAGGAAATAAGCATTTTTATATAGTACCTACTATGTGCTAAACACTATGCTCAGTTATGACTATTACTTCATTTACTCCTCATGATAAGCCTATGAAGTGGATGTTACTATTATTTCCATTTTACAACTGAGGAAACTGAGGTAGACAGAAGATAAGTGATTTGTTCAGGGTTACACAGCTAGAAAATATCTGAAGTCAGATGTGAACATGGGTAAATCGGAAGTTTCATACCTGAATGAAGGGAGACTTGAGGCACTGGAGGAAGACAGCTAGTCCTTGGTGAGGTGTGAAATGGAGGAATATGTCCTGAATTCACCGATTCCACATAGATTAGTTTGCTTCTGTTTATCAACTGTAAGTATAGGAAATTAAAAATAGAAAAATAGACAGACAGATAGATAGGTAGAAGAGAGACTACAACCCACAATTTGTATTTCTTTAGAACTGGGAGAAAATTTGTTTTTTAAAAAAAGGGGTATCAGAGAATACATAGTTATTTAGGATATCATGTACAGCTAGAAAGGATCCTAGTGATGGAATCCCAGGAAGATTAAGGGAATTGCATCACAGGGAACATTAAGTGTCATTTTGTTGTTATTGTTGTTGTTTTTATAAAACCCAAAGACACCATAGTAAGGTAATACTTTTCCTGAGGGTTATAATTGAGCAACCTAGTCTTTGAGTAGAGGCCGAACAATTTTTTTTTAATTTTTTGCTTTTTGGAGGGGGGAGGGCAGGGCAATTGGGGTTAAGTGACTTACCCAAAGCCACATGGCTAGTAAGTGTTAAGTGTCTAAGGAGCTCAGGTCCTCCTGACTCCAGGGCTGGCACTCCATCCACTGCACTATCTAGCCACCCCAAGGCTAAACAATTAATAAAAGTCTCAATATACTCAGAATTTTAGAAGTGTAAATCCGCATTCAAAAAACGTTTTGTTTCCTCAGGAAATACAAACTGTTAATGAGCATTTCAGTAGGAAAAACAAGAAATTCCATTTTCTCACTCATATCAGTCTGGTGAGAACAGCAGAAGGAGCTTGCATAAGACTCCTGACACAAATGTTGTTGGAACACACAAGCTCCTGTTAGACAAAGCCCTACTGAATTTATTTCTGTTCAGGGAATATAGATAACTCACTCAGATTGCCAATAAAAGAATGGTCACGTGACATGTCCCACATGCCCACAGACAATGTGCATTGATCTCAAACAGAAGTTAAATGATGTTCTGGGCAGAAACAGACATTGAGCATTTTGTATAGTAAATTTGTTGAAATTTAACGGTTGCACTTTAAGTTTTGAGAAGTGGAAATTAGCTGGGTGGAGGCATTCTCTTCATCGAGCTCATACATGGTGTGTTGAGAGTGTGGTAAAGGACTACAACTAGCAATGAAAAAATGGTTTTTTTTGTTCCTCTCTGACTTTCAAGTTCCTTATACGAAAAACAAGAGTGATAATGTCTTCACACAGGGTGGCTGTGAAGAAAGCATTTTGAAAACTGGAAGAGTTATTTTTCACACCCGGTACAACTTTCTCCAGAATATTTTCAGCAGTATTGTTATGTTTATGATATGCAAATGTAAAAACTTAAAAAAAAATGTTGATGTTTTTTGTTCTGCTATCACCTTCATTTTCAAAATTACCCCTTCCCTACCCAATATGTCAAACTTTTTTTTTCTTTTTTGGAGGAGGGAAGGCAAGGCAATTGGGGTTAAGTGACTTGCTCAAGGTCATACAGCCAATAAGTGTGTCAAGTGTCTGAGCTTGGATTTGAACTCAGGTTCTCTTGACTCCAAGGCCAGTGCTCTATTCACTGAGCCACCTAGCTGCCCCACAACAACCCTTTTTTCAATAGACGTCGGGGGAAAAAAGGCAGTTCCACAAACTAACCAACCTGCAAACTACATCTGATGTTATGTCTCAATTTTATAATCAGAATCTCACTTGTGCAAAGAAGGAAGGGAAATGGATTTTCTTGTGTCTTGAAGACAGGTTGGAAGCTCTTTTCATCCAACTTAGTTACAAAGAAAAAGAAGCTAAGCATCAAAATTAAACCAAGAAAGACCACTGCCTTAGAGGGGCTAGGCTTAGTGTGGGGTGTGCTTTCAGGATTATAAACACGTCAAGGTCCTCTAACATTATTTGCCCATATTACTTTCTCTTATCTCTAACCAATACAATGTGTTGAAGAATATGCCAGAAACCTATCAAGATGTTTTCCAAATTACAAAAAAAAAAAAAATAGTCACTAAACTTCTTAGCTTATTAGTGGCAATGACAAAGAGGTGGAAGGAAGTGAGAGCAAAAACTCTTAATGAGGAAAATATTTAAGAAAACGGAAACCTGACATAAGGAAAACAAAACCTAAAAATCTTAATATCATAGACAGACTTTTAAAGGAGGACTTTGATCAAAAAAAATTTTTTTTCTGTTCAGCATCATGGAAGGAAAACATCCTGAATTTAATAACAATTTGTTAATATTCAAGGACTAAAATTTCATGAGCTTTCTTTGTAAGGGTCCGTAGTGCAAAGCTATCCTATTACTAAAAGTGTTCCTTTTTGGGGTCTGAGTACAACAGGTGGGGAGAAGAGAAAAATGTAACCTTTAAAAGCACATGACTCCAAACAGTTTTTCTAATTTTTTATGAAAGAATTCCATAAAATCAAGCCTGGGATAACCCTGGACCAAAATGACAGTGTAGGTCAAATAAGTTGATGGTCTCATTATATCTTTGCTGGGGTGGGGTGGGGTGGGACAGGGAACTATCCCTATTAAACAGAAAATTTTAAAAATGGGAATATCCTCTGTACCAGTTAGATTTAGAAGATGTTTATAAATGAAGAAAAGAGAAAGAAGAAAATGCTTTACATACACTTGGAGGTTTCAGCTGGTTTGTGACTTGGCTGTAGGTTGCTAGTGGTAATGAATGAAGAGAAGACATACTGGGAAAGTCTTCCTCTTTTACCACCTGAAAGCAATTAAATAGAATAGGATACCAGTGGGTGATTTTCAAGTCAAGTCAAGTCAAGAAGTATTTATTAAGTGCTAACTATGTACCAGGCGTTTTGCTAAATGCTGGGAATACAAAGAAGGGGGGAAACAGTCTTTAAGGAGATCACTGTCCAAAGGCGGAGACAGCATGGGAAAAACTATAAACAAACAACACATCTATAGAAGAAATTGAGAAGAATTTCGGAAGGAAGGTAACAGCATTATTCTGAACTTTCCTTGCTATCATTTTCTTTATTTTTTTTTTTATTTTTTGCAGGGGGGAGGGCAGGGCAATTGGGGTTAAGTGACTTGTCCAAAGTTACACAGATAATAAGTGTTAAGTGTCTGAGACCAGATTTGAACTCAGGTCCTCCTGATTTCAGGGCCGGTGCTCTATTCACTGCACCACCTAGCCACCCCTTGCTATCATTTTCTGAAGTCTAAATTTCATCTCTCAATAAAGTTGGAGCTAAAGATAAAATAATATTTAAAATAAGCATATTTATATCATCCTTTCAATATCATTAGTAAATAGTCAAGCACATCATTGACAGAACTCATTCTGTCTATTCAGTTTTGCAATTTTCCTTCTTTCCCATCTGAAACATTCTTTTTTTAAAAAAATTTTAAAGCAATTGGGGTTAAGTAACTTGCCCAAGGTTACATGGCCAGGCCAGTTTTTTTTTTGTGTGGGTGTTAAGTATCTGAGGCCGGAACCAATCCCGGGTCCTCCTGACTCCAGGGCCAGTGCTCTTACTCACTTCGCCACCTAGCTGACCCTGAAACATTCATTTTAAAAAGATATTATTCCAAATAGACACTAACCACAAAGCACGAACTTCAAGTTCCATTGAGTAGAGTTAGCAATAGTAAATAGTCCAGTTATAAAAGCAGTTGGGTAATTAATTAAAAAACATTTAATATTTGAAAATCTTCTATTTATTATAGCATTATGAGTTTTGCAATGTGCTCTATGTATAATGCCATTTCAGCCTCACAACAGCTCTCTGAGGTTGGCATTCTTATTCCCTTTTTACAGATGAGGAAACTGAGGCTCAGCAAGGTTAAGTGACTTGCCACGCAACAAGTGAGATTCCAACCCAGCCAGAGGACTATCCATTATGCCGCTCTCCCCAAGGAGGAATCAAATAGAACACAGAAGATCAAATGATGAGGTCATACATTCAAAGCAGGACACCATAACTCAGGAAACCTGGGTCCTTATTTTCCTTATCCCTTGGCTGATATCTGTCCATTGTGGGAAATAGCTTTCATTAAAAGGGAAAAGCGTTATTCAGGAAGCTTATTCAAATCCTGGAGAGAAAAGGTCAGTACTCTTAATACTATCTGGCAGGGATGTGGGGAGGCTCAAATTGCTATATAATTGCTATACAAATGCCATTTATATTATTTTATATATTTTATTCTTATCCTACAGTCCCTAGGCCCTTAGTCTGGTGATAGCTTCATTCATTGAAACTTCTATTGCACTCCCATTGAGGTCAGTATCTATAGAGCAATACATGGGTGTGTTGGTAAATGTTTAGCAACTATGCTCTATGGAAGAAAATAAAGTATGCACGCAGTCTTTCAAGTTTAATCTGCATTATTAATAATTTAGTACATCTAGACAATCACCACACAATGAATCAAGTCCTCATTTGCAGCCACTGCCAATTTCTGAAGTGTAAATACAGTGGAAATTGAACCACCAGTTCTACAGCTCATTCATGTCATTAATTACCCTTTCACAGTATCTTTTCCTGGAAGTAGTACAAACATCATTGCCATCCTCCTCATTTTAAATGGAGAAACTGAAGCTCGGAGAGATTTAATGATTGGTTAGAAAGCACCCCAGATGAGACTCAAACCCAGATCATCTTCTGCAAATGCAGGAAATCATTTCCCTACACCCTGTGCCTCTTTAAAAACCCTTATGTGATTTCCAGAAAAATAAAATAAAATAAAATAAACCACCTAAGCTCACAAGTTAAATATAAAGTGAGATTTTTTTTAATGGGGTTTGCCTTCTGAGATTTAGTAAAAGCCACATGTGATAAAATGAAACTTTCCTATGTTGTAGGTAGAGAATCTATTTCAAATCCACAAGAGCTTATTCCCCTGTATTGCTGGTACCTATCTATATAGTATGACATTGCCTCAAATAGGTAGGAAAATTTTGTCCCCAGATAATATGGGTTTTTTTTTTTAATTTTACTTTCCAACCACTCTTTCTCATAAAAAAAATATCTAGGGGCGGTTAGGCGGTGCAGTGAATAGAGCACTGGCCCAGGAGTCAGGAGGACCTGAGTTCAAATCTGACCTCAGACACAACACAAAAACTAGCCATGTGACCTTGGGCAAGTCACTTAACCCCAACTGCCCTCCAAAAAGCAAAATATATATATATGTCTAAAGAAAATTTCTCATTCTTCTATGCCCCATCTCTGATGTTCCTTCCCCTACAACCATTTACAATGTAAGAAAATGAGAACTCAAACACATTTTGGAAAGCCAATGTATATTTTTGTGTTTGAGTAACCATAGGAAGCAGACAGGTATAGTAATAAAGTATACCTCTCCACCTATCAGGACTCATCACAACTGTATTAAACAACCCCAATGGGTACATGGAATTAAACAAATAGAAATAAACCAAAAGGATACAATCTCTGAGTCAGGAAGAGAGCATTCTAAGATTTATGCAGGTACAACATACCCAAAGTGGTATTCATTAACATAACATTGGACATGTAAAGCTTCTTGGGCAGACAGTCACCACAAGCATTGCCACCCTTGTGTTATGGGGTCAGGATATTGATAGGGTGGGTGGGGACATAGGGAATTCATACCAGTTCACTATCATTGTGAGCAATGAAGCAGTGGTTTAGACCTAGGGAAAGCAGGGGTAACCCAGCTCCACCAGTATCCTGGCCCACAACACATCCTCAAAACCCCAAGAGCATTAGACCTTCTGTTAATTTACAAAAATGATCACCAGTTCCTGCATGCAAGAAAATTATTCACAAGAAAATAAAATGGCAGTTCATATATTTCAGAAAACAGCTGACCCTGAGAAGGTGTTAAACATTTCAATGGGAAGCTGAAGGATTCTTCTCTAAATTTCTTTTAAAAGAAGCTAAATTTTCTTTTATCTGGAATGTATTATATTTGATGCTGTCAGCCTTGGGGGAGGGGGAGGTGGTTGGAATGGGGGAAGAGAGAACAGAGGAGAGAGGAATCCCTTACATTTAATTAGCACTTCATGCTTTTTTTGTTTATTTTATTAATAACACCACCATTAAAGTAGGAACAATATTCCTGTCTCCATCTGAGAGTTGCAGATCAACATTGGACAGATGAAGAAAGTTGCCAAATTCCTTTGACTTGTCTTAGTTTCCAGATTCTCAGACCAGGTATCCCTTTGGACCTCTTTACCCCTTGTAAGGTCCCTTCCAATTCTGAAATTTATAAATGTTTCTGTCATAAAAATAGGGTAAAGGGGTGTTCTGGAAAACACTACAGTTTCTTCTTCTTTTTTCCTTTAGGGGCCCTAAATCCTGACAGGTTAAGTAACCAACTAATGCAAAAGCTGTCGGAGAATAAGCCTGAGTCAGGTAGTCTTAAAAATGGGGGAAAGTTTGATTTGACCAAGGGATCTGTGGCGGCAGCCACATTGGGGGGAGAAGAGGGAGAGGGAGAGAATTCCAAATAAAATGAGATGCTTCTGGGATGCTTCACTGCAAGCCTTGGTCAGGATCTTTTTTTCCTACAGTGTAACCAACCCAGAAAAATCCATTTGTTACAGATCTGGGCTGAAGAAATAACCAAGGAATCCACCCCACTAGGAGCTGCGTGTTACGGGAGAGCTTATTTTGTGTCTAGGGGGATTTCCACACCACGTGATGCTTCCCCATTCAGATGCTTCACTTTTTCAATATATGTTTGAGTTTGGGAGAAAGAAGAAACATACAGAGATGAGGAGAGAGAATCTAGAACTGTTCAAGACACAGAGTATGTGGTCGAAAATTGTTTGCTAAAATGTCCTTTGCCTTGAAAAAATTTCCAACCCACCATTTCAGCCCAGGAGTTCGGTCCACACATAATTTGCCTAGATATCTGGCATACCTCACGTTCACGGCAGCTCTGAGGCTTTCTGACCTGGGGCAAGACACTAGCCCTAGAAGGACCATGGTCTCCATGAAACGAGAGAATTGGTTCAGATAATCTGTAAGGTCTCTCTACCAGCTCTACGAACTCGTGACCTTATGGCGCCTGTCACTTATTTCCCATCCAAGGTTAAATAACTGGTTACTCTGACATCTACCCTGGGGCTGCCTTTGCCCTCCACCCTCACCCACCCTCTTCCTCTGAAAAGCCCATCAGTGCCCACCTCTGCCTCCGTGCGTCCTCCAAAAAAGCTCTCTCTACTCCTCCCAGGCTGTCTGTCCCCAGGACAGATCTTGAGGACTACAGCCCTACCTGGCAGAGAGCTGGGAACTGACGGCAGTAGCGAACCCCGCTCACAACGCCGGGTCCGAGCGGCCGGGGGAAGCCAAGGAGAACTCTGAGGCAGGGAAAGGCAGAAGCTGGGAGCCGCGGCAGAAGGAAGTGGAGAAGGAGGAGCTGCGGCGATCTTCTCCCCAGCAGCGGCGGGGCACCCACTGCCCCCCCACCTTTGCCAGCTTCTACTGCGCGTGAAGACGCTTCTCTGCTAGGGCCCTGTTGCACCACGACCCGGTCCAGAGAATAAGGGGTGCAACTGCAGATTCCGATGCCCTCTGGGTAGAGCTACCTGTCCTTACTTGGTGTGTCCAGGTAAGGGGCGGTGCTATAGATGAAGGACAGCCCCCTCTACTAAATTACGCTAAGGTGTAACCAGACCTAAGTTCAGACTCTACTTCCTGCACTTAAACATCTCAGTGACAGGAGGCAAGTCCTTTGACATCCTTTGAGCCTTGGTTTCCTTACCTATAAAATGAATATAATAATTACACTAACTGAAGAACTTGTGTGTAAAGTGGTTTAAAAGTTTAAAATACACGCTTATCCATTGAAAGAAGAGTAACCCAGGCGCGGCCAGGTGGCGCAGTAAGTAAGAGCACCGGCCCTAGAGTCGGATGACCTGGGACCGAATCCGGGCTCTGATACTTGGCACCACACCCAGAAATAACTGGCCGTGTAACCTTGAGCAAGTTACTTAACCCCAATTGCTTAAAAAAAAAAAAAAAAGAGTAACCCTTAATAGTTGATTGTGGATAAAGTTATTTTTTGCTCTACAATTTACAGACCCCACTTTAACAGTGAAATCGTGATTCAGGCTGGCCAGCTACGAATTCTGTCCTTTACCTCCTTTACCTCCACTGCTCCACACTGTTTTTGACATCCGAAACTCACGTAGACTGCCTCTCTCAACATCCAGTACTTAATGAGAACATTGATGATAGCATGGATTATCGATTTGGATAGCAATATAAAAAACGATTTTAGGATTTAAAAGTACTTCATATAAATGACGAGGAAGTCACCTCTGAGCCTCATCTCTCACCTTTAAAATTCTGGAGTTTTGCCTCTTAAAGGCTACTTCCAGCTGCAAGACTAGCATTACCCTATGATCTGAGCATCCCTCCATTTAAACCTATCCCTAGTAGAACGGTAAACTCCTTTGATGGCAGATACTAGGTCCTTTTTTTATTCATTCATTCATTCAAGGGCACTTAATCATCTGCACCAAGGAAGAGAGACAAAAAAGAAAACGTTTTCTACCCTCAAGGAGCTAACATTTTATATCCTATTTGAACTATGTATTTTTTTTTTATTAGAAAGCACAGTGGTGGCAGAGTGGACAGATTCAGAGACTATGAGTTAGGTTGAGTTGAATTAAAGTTCTGTTTCTCACATACTGGCCTTGGAACCCAGGATTAGTCATTTAAACTCTTATCTCAGACAACTCTAAGACTATGAGTTGCAAGACATTTGCTGATCTACACCAAAAGATGAAGTTAATCCAAGGTACTAACTGAACAGAACATTCTTTAAATTCAGTACTTAACAGTGCCTGGCATTATCTTAAGTGCTTAACAAATGTTTGTGGACTGACTGAATAAATTCTCATTTAGTCTTCTATCACAGCCAGGTGAAGAAGGTTGAGCAAACATTATAATTCCTGTTTTATAGATGAGGAAACTGAGATTCAGTTATAAAGTAAATAGGGACACACAGCTGTGTAGATATGAAGCCCAAGTCTACTATCTATATGATGCCCATGTATTTTCCAGTACACACAGATCTCCAAATTGAATAGAACTATAATGGCCTCCTGGTCCAAAACCTACCTGAACAGTTTACTTCTAGCTAACTTGATTAAATTACATACAGCCCAGTATTTTTCTCTCAGGAAAACAGGTTTCAAATCTCATGAAAACACACATGAAAATCCAGTGAAGGGCAGGGACCAGATCTTCTTCCTCTCTGGCATTCCCTGAAGCTGCAGAAAGATTTTACCAACAAAATCCGAGGACCAGCAATCCACAGAGGTTCTTAATGCCCAGTATGAGGGTCATTGGCATAGAAAATAAATTTCAAGAGAAGCTATTAAGTGAAAGAATATTTACAAACATGCTGCTGTATTTCCAGGATTTGAAGCAGTTCTTAACTGTTTGGAGGACACGAGCCCTTTGGCAGTCTGAAATCTATTGACCCTTTCTCAAAATAATGTTTTTAAGTAAATAAAACACACAGGATTACACATTAAAATACAGTTATCAAAAACTAAAAAAAACAACAGCAACAATTTCGAGTATACCAGTTAAGGAAACTCTGACAACAGCAGATTTGTTCTTGTCAACCTTAGGTGCATTATCAAAAAACAAAACCACTTATGACCTTGTTAGTTTCCATAAGAGTTTTGGTGGTGGTGGTGGTGGTGGTGGTGGTTGTTTAAAGTAGAGAAGGTTATGGATCAAGGTCACCAGAACCTTTGACATATAAAAGGCGCCACAGAAGTAATAGCATTGTCAAATAACTTACCACTTCAGTCCAGAATGGCTTACGTCCAAATGCTTATTAAAGCACAGAGTGAGTCCCATTGTAATCAGAGCAGATTCTGGTAAGGAATAAAAAGTAAAACAACTGCCAAACCAGACCCAGAGCCAACTTCACAGAAAGCTAGTCTGTAAGTGAGAATGAATAAGCTGGGAGCAGAGCTGTGACCTGCTGGCGAACTTGGATGACAGAGTCAGCAACTGGGAAATCAATGTGTGCAAAAAAAAAAAAAAAAGGGAAGGAAGTGAACAGTGAGCAAGCAAGCCTAGAGGAAAGCGCAGAAGGAGGGTACCGGCGTTGTGAGGCCAGAGAGGAATCATCGCAATGCAGGACTGTGGCCAAGGGAGAAGCCAGGGTGTGGCCATAGAGAGGGGAAGAACATCAGCATTTATGTCATTGAAAAGAGCAAGGTTTCATTAGCTTTTGACCTTATCTGACCTTTCTCCCTGCCTGCTTATGACCCTCTGGGCATAAAATGAATGAGTTTCAAATGCCAGCTCTAGGAGCTGAGTGGTGCTGTGGTTAGAGCACCATACCTGGAATCAGGAAGTTCTGAGTTCAAATGTGCCTTTAGTAGCTGTGACCCTAAGCAAGTCATTTAACCTCCCTCTGCCTCAGTTTCCTCAGATGTAAAATAAAGATAATAATAATACCTACCTTAGGGGGCGGCCAGGTAGCACAGCTAAGAGCACTGGCTCCAGTGTGGGATGACCTGGAGATCGAATCCCAGGCTCAGACACTCAGCACCACACCCAGAAATAACTGGCCATGTAACCTTGAGCAAGTTACTTAACCCCCAGTGCTTAAAAAAAAAACAAAACCTACCTCAGAGAGTTGTTGTGAGGGTCAAATGAGGTAATATTTGTAAAGTGCCTGGCACATAGTAGGAGTTTAATAAATTCTTATTCCTTTTCCTCCCACTTAGTGCCCATCTAGGCAAGTCACTACACTCTCTGTTGATTATTTCCAATTTACCTGGTGTATAGTTTCTGTGTTGTCTCCCCTGTAGACTGTGTATTCCTTGAGAAAAGGGACTGTCTTTTGCCTCTCTCCATATCTCTACCTCTTAGAACAGTTCTTGGCACAAGAAAGGCATTTAATTATGAATGCTTGATGACTGACTTTCTGGGTCTCAGTTCTATCATCTAATAATGAGTTGGGTTAAATGAACTCCAAGGTTTCTAGCTCTGTTGTCCTACATTTCCAATCAAGAAGTTATTTACTATAACCTCTAAAGGGAATCAATCTTCATGGTGACAGGCCCAGCAAAAGGTGGTTTGGTTGGGAAGTAGGAAAGGGGGTTCTCCATTTGGGCAATCTCACTGTTCCATGAATAAACAAACCTATGATTCCTCTGCTGTACTTTTGAATGGCAGGGCATAGCTGAGAAGCTGATGTACCCAACAGGCTAAGAGGTTCAGGTAGGGAAGCAATAGCAGAGTGGAAAGAGCTCTAAGTTAAAAGTTGTAGGATCGAATCGAATCGTTGCTTAACTAGGTAAGTACTTGTCTCTGGGTCTCCTCAATTGTTCATCTGTAAAACAAGGGGGTTGAGCTAGATGATCTTTTAAATTCCATGATTCTTCTCCTGGTTTTGCCCCTAGGTATATGACCTCTCAGGACCTCAGTTTCCTCCCTTATAAATGTCAAGATAATCTTTAAAGTGTCCCTTTGCCCTCTAGACCTGTGATACTTTGTTAGTATCCAAGACACCTCTGTAGTAAAGACTTGCATTATGGGTACATTTAATACATCTTATAGAGAGAAAAAAAGTATGTGGATCCAGGAGGAAACTTTATTGGATTCTAGTCTGCTAAGAATACCTGACTGGGTCTTCTCCCTGCAAACACCAATTACTAGGCTCAATCTTTTCAGCACAGAAAAGATGACATAGAAGGACAAGTACTCCTTGTCTGACAAAAAAAATGAGCCTTGTTAGTCTCTCTTCCCTGTTTTCATGAGTTGGCTTCTGACTGATCTTCTCTGGGGACATCCTTAGCAGGGCTACCTGAGGCAAATATTATTCCTGTTCTGTCCCTATTTTTTTTAAGTGATTTTAAATATAAATGTATATCATATGACCAATTTTAGCTTCCATATAAGAAGAGAGTCATGCCTCAGAGTTGGCTTGTAGGAGCTTGTGGGGAGGCACAACCATTTGTCCTGAAAGCTTCCAGCTAGCTTCAGGTGCTTGGCGTTACAGCTTTGGGCCATGAGCAGAAAAGAAAAATCACTACTAATGAAGAGTGAATCAGTGACAATATTGCCTCCAAAGGCAACCAGCCTAGTAGCTTCCTCTTGAGAAATCCCTTCAAAATTCTGCTTAAAACAAAAATTCCACTATATCCATGAAGAAAAGCCGATATAATGGAAGAAACTGAGCAAAGGGAGACATTTAGTGTGGGGAGGCAGTATGAGATGGTGGAATGAACAGCAAGGGTCAAGAGACTGGAAGTTCTGTAGGCAACGTAGAGGGTGCAGTGAATAGAGTGCTGGACTTGGAGTCAGGAAGACCTCAGTTCAGATCGAAACTCAGATACTTACCAGCTGTGTGACCCTGGGCAAGATATTTAATTTTGGGGGCCACATTTTTCTCAGCTGTAAAATGAGGATAATAACAGCACCTACCTTGTAGGGTTGTTTTGAGGATAAGGTGAGATAATATTTGAAAAGCATCTGCACATTTGTAAATGTTAGCTATTATATTATAGATGTTATTAATTATATATTAATTACATAGATGTTAGCTATATTATCATATATAATATTATAATATGATTATTATATTAATAATTAAATAATATTATTATATGGTACATATTTACATATTGTATACATAATATATGTATGTTATGTACAATTATCGATATATTAATAGTAGCATACTGATATTGTATATTAATTATGTAGATGTTAGCTATTAATTTTGTAGATGAGGAAAACAACATTCCCTTCCCCCAAAATTTAAACAAGCATTGACAAACACAAGATAGCACCTAGAAAGGCAAAAAAAGAAATAGAAATATATCAGTGATCCAAATATATAACATCAACAGGACAGATTCTGTTGAGATGTTAAAACAGTGTTATTGAGACAATCAATCTCAAATGTTAAATATAAAAATTCTCAAAATAACACAGGGGTTGTGGTATATGCCATTAAATGATGTGTTGATTTTTTTTCTTATTAAAAACTTTAAGCACTATCAAAGTATTTAAATGCTAAATATTTAAAATGTAAATAAATATAGCAAATATTTAACATTTCAAACAAAAAGACAACAAAAACAAAGACTGATATGGTTCAATAAAGGTGAAGAATGAGTCGGAAAGGCAGATCCCCCCAAGCCATCAGGAGGACCTGAGTTCAAATCTTGCCTCAGACATTTACTAGCTGCATGACTCTGGGCAAGTTACTTAACCCTGCTTGCTTCACACACCTGTTCCCCCCACCCACCCAAAAAAGAATGAATTGGAGTGGAAGTAGGAGTCAGGAGATCTGGGTTCAAGTTGTACTTTGGTCTCTAGGGCAGCCAGGTGGTACAGTGGATAGAAATGTAGGCCTAGAGTCAGGAAGACCTGATTAAACCATTAAAAAAGGTAATCTGATCTTTTTTCCTCAAAAACAAAATGGAAAATATTTAAAGAATAAATAAAATATGTTATGGAAGAAAAGTTAAGCTAGAATTAAGTACAATCCTCTATCTGATACAAGCGAATATCCTTGGGATTCTCTTTTTTTTTCTTCTCTTGGCAGAAGAAGTCATGTTAAATCT
Organism: Petaurus breviceps papuanus; assembly: GCF_028583685.1. Taxonomy (NCBI): domain Eukaryota; kingdom Metazoa; phylum Chordata; class Mammalia; order Diprotodontia; family Petauridae; genus Petaurus; species Petaurus breviceps. The sequence continues at coordinate 6,256,844 of NW_027187281.1, read as the reverse complement.
TAGCCAAATATTCATTCTATTGTCATTGTATTGTAGAGAGTGGGCCACTCTTCACAGATCAGAGTGATTGGCCTGGCCCTGATGCTGGCCAGGCAGTGATGGCTGGCAGGAGGAGAGAAAATGTGGTTCTTGCTGCTCTCCCTAGAATGCCCAAGTAATATATCCATACAGTCCTCTCCTAATTCCCCCACTGATGGCCAAAGCATAGGGATAGGACTCCTTCTCTGTAAAAGCATCAGGAAATAACAGATAGAGCACTAGATTTACATTTGGGAAGATCTAGGTTCACATCCCAAATTCATATACTCACTAACTATCTAACCCTGGGCACGTCACTTAACCTTTCTAGGCCTCAGTTTCCCCATTTGTAAAATGAGCAGGTATGGCTTGATGCCCTACTACGTCCCTTCCAGCTCTAAATATCTGATACCATGATGTTTCCCCCCACATGCTAATTATCTTGAACATAATGGTCATTTAAACCTGGTTTCCCTCACATAAAAATGTTGAGGGTGGGAAGGATCAGTCAAAGCATAGAGTGAGATTACGCCTTACATGAGCCTAGAACCTCTCTAGGGACAATGCTATAAAAATGAACTTGCTACTTTCCCAAGATATAAGCTTATTTTCAAGCTACTTGGGTATCCTTTAGTACCCTAAAAATGTACTTTAGTAGTGATAATATTTACCGGTATTGTACAAAATTAAGTATTATTAAATATATGCCTATACTTTTTTGTTTGCAATCAAAATTAAATTTAAAAATTAGTAAAATTAAGATTGCACAATTAATGAGAAAGTAATTTTGGAGTAGTTAGACAATGTTTACTGACTCCTAACAATAAAACACTATCCTCTTCTGTAATGACCTATTTTCTCCTTATTGACAGTGGATTCACCACATTTTGAGGAAGTAGAAATAGGCACTAAAGAAAAACAAAGACAGAAAGAACAGCTGGACCAAAGTACACACAGATCCTTCGTTGAAGTGTTGATAGTGTTGAGGAATTGATTCTTAAATTATCTGAAAGGGGAAGTTGCAGAATGACTGGAAAAAATAACAGATATTCTTACTCCAAAAAAAAAAAAGACAATCAAAACAACATAAATAATTCCCAACCTACATTTCTACTTTCTCATTTCTATGAAATCCACATAAAAATAATCCATTTACTTAGCAAAGGCATCTTTGATGAAAATGGAGACTAGACCTATCAGGATGTAGGCAAAATATTCTAAGGAAGGCCACAGTTTTTACAGTCACACAACTGACTGAAAGATGCATCAAATACATGATTTGCTTATTGTTTGTTGACTATTTTTTCCTAAGTGTTTGACATGATAGGACAGAACACAGCCTTAAAGGCTCTCCTCCAACAAAAGTGTCTCCCATGTATATGTTAAAGTCATTTGTGATCCCTTAGAAGATGTAACAACAGAGAAATGCCAGTGTTGTTTGACACTATAGTGGAGGATGATTAGCTCAGAATCCAAATGGAAGAGAGATTTCCTGGAGATTTGGAATCATCATGTTTCCTTTTTTTTTGCAGATGACTTTGCACTGATTTCCTCAAGTCCCTTGAATATTGCAGAGTCTTCTAAGTGAGATCTATGATCACTAACAATCCACAAAGGGAAAGTCAAGTGGATGAAAAGCTACTACTGTTCAGGTTATGATGTGCATTTTTATGGACATCCCATAGAGCTAATCTATAAGCACAAGTATCTTGTATAGACATTATATTGTGGATGGATAAGCTGGGTCCAGATGAAAATAGGAAGGAGAGAGAAACAATTGGTGAAACTGTATAGTGATTCGGATCTTCCTGAAACAAATACCCATTTATTTCACTTATTTTTCAGACATCCCTAACTGGACCAGTATATATCTTAAGCTCAATGTGTCCAAAAGAGAAATTATTAGCTTTCTTCTACCCCTTCCCTATTACTATAGAGGGCAATACCATCCTCCCCAGTCTTTCAGGTTCAGTCCAGTCATCCTGGGCTCCTCATTATCTCTCATCCCCTATGTCTAAGCTTTTGCTAAAGCCTGTTGATTTCACTTTTGTAACATCTATCAAACACCCCCTTCTCTCCTCTGACACTGCCACCACTTTGGTGTAGACCCTCATTGCTTCACACCTGTATTATTGCTATAATTTACTGCTGGGTCTGCCTGCCTCAAGTCTTTATCCGATCCATCCCTCCTCCAGCCACTTAAGTGATTTTCTTAAAATGCAGGTCAGATTATATCATACACCCACCTCACCATTAAATCCCAGTGACTTCCCATTGCCACCAGGATCAAATACAAAATGCTCTGGCATTCAAAGACCTTCATAACCTAGCCCCTTCCTACCTTTCCAGTCTTTGTAAACCTTACTCCTTGCAATGTGCTCTTCAACTTGGTGACACCAGCCTCTTGGTTGTTCCATCAACACCAGGAATTTTCTTTGGTTGTTCTCCATGCCTGGAATGTTCTTCTCTTCCACTCTGATTACTGACCTCCCTGACCTCTTTAAAATCCCATCTTTTACAGGAAGCCTGCCCCAACCCCTCAATTCCAGTGCCTCCCCTCTGTTAATTATTTCCTATTTATTTCTAGCTTGCTTCATATATATTTGTTTGTATGTTGTCTCCTCCATTGGATGGTAAATTCCTTGAGGGCAGAGAATGTCTTTTGCTTCTTTATGTATCTGTAGAGCTTAGTACAGTACCTGGTACACTTATTAAATGTTGACTTTGCTAAGTCAATTAAATTCATTATATAAATGAAGTACTTTGCTAAGTACTTCAAAAATGTCATCTCACTTGATCCCCACAACCTTGGGAGGTAGATGCTTGTGAGAAAAAACAAAAAGAATTCTCCCCAGGACTGGATTTTTTCCTACGTCTTAATAGCATATGTGATCCATGGTCTCTCTACGTGATCAGCCCACATCCTTTTCTATTTACACACCTCTCTGTGTTACTTTGTGTGTATATAATTCATCATTTGTAATGTGTTGCAGTCTGTTTATGGCCACCCTCTATGTCTCCGTTGCTGTTTGGGTAATTGGAGATACTGATGCTATGGAGACTGTGGCATTTCAAGATTTTTAGCCATAGAGCATTATTGAAAGACTATTGAAGTTAAAACAAGTAAATTAGCAAAGTCTAATTGGCAATCAAATTAGCAAAAAACTCAATTAAATTAGCAAAGTGCCTTATCAGGAAAGGCTTGTTTCCTTCCTTTCTTCCTTCTTTAGTCCTTCCATCTCTGTTTTAAAGGCCTTCCGCTGCATCCTGGACCATCTGCAGCCATCCTGATCTGTATCTGGCCATTGGACCCAGATGTCTCCAGAGGAGAATGTGAGTCTGGTCACTTTGCACAGCCTACCTCACTTAAATCCAATTCACTTGCAAGTCATCCCCTTCCTGTCATGGTCCACTTTGAGGAAAATGCAACAAACCACAACAGGATAGAATCTTAAGAGTTGGGAGAAATTTTTAAACCATTTAGTATAATGTCTTGCTCAAACCATGGGATCTTCTCTTCCCTGTTGCCAACAATGGCTCTGTTCCTACAAGCCACAGCACGAATACTTTCAGTGAAGGAGAACTCATGTTCTCTAAAAAGCACTTCAGGTTACTTTGTGGTCTAATGTTTAGGAATATCTCCCATATAACTGAGCCAAAATCTAACTTGGAGTCTCAGCTAAAATCCCACCCTCTGCAAGTCTTTCCCAGTCCCACCTTGATACTAGTGACTTCTCTCTGAGATTACCTCATTCTTGTTTGTATATAGTTGTTTTTGCAGAACTCTTCAAACTGTTTTAGCTTCCCTTTCATTTACGCTTGGTTTGAGTCTGGATAATAGCAGTTGTGACAGGGCAAGCCTTGACTGTCATGGCCCTTCCCAACTGACAGGTTGTCATAATGAGCTAAACATCTTCTCTGATTACTGTTGGCTGTATGAAGGTAGCTTAGTGTTAGTGTTCTGCATGGTCTGGCTGTCAGATTCTCACTGTGTTGATAAGTCTCTCTTAAGAAAAAGAAAGAAACTACCTCTTGGGGACTCTGAAGAGAGAATGCAGTTAAATGGGAATGCCAGGCATCTGCATTCTACTTAAAAGACAGGCCTTTCTTTTGTTTAGATGGTAAACTTTGGCAAGGTATTTGCTAACTCTTTATCTCACTCTGAGATTCTCCCTACTCCAGGAGCATTAAATCCACTCATAAGTACTAGTGGAGATTGGAATCCCAATATCCTATTTTCTTGGAATGAGCTGAGTTGTCTAAGTGTGGTTTGGTTGGTACTCCTTAGGACAGGAGTGAGAGAACCTGTAACCTGTAGGCCACACATAGCCTTCTAAGTCCTTGGTTTTGCCCTCTGACTGAGTCCAAGTTTTGTGCTCCTCCCCCCACTCCCTCTGTTTTTTTTTGGAGGGGGAAAGGCAGGTCAAATGACTTTCCCAAGGTCACATGGCTAGTAAGTGTTAAGTGTCTGAGTCTGGATTCTGAGTCCAAGTTTTACAGAACAAATCCTTTTAATAAGGGGATTTGTTCTGTGAAGTTTGGATTCAGTCAAAGGGCAGAACTTGAGGGCTTAGAGTGCCACGTGTGGCCTTGAGGCTACAGATTCCCTACCCCTGCCTTAGCATCTGCAGTTGCAGACCAGCTATGAACCAGGCAAAAGGTGTTTGTGGCTGCAATTCAGGAGGAGGTCAGAGAGGTGAGGGGTTCTTGTTATTATTTGTCTTTCATTTTCAAGGACAACCAATGGCATCCCAGGTGATGTCTTGATTTGTTAGTGAATTGAATTTAAGTTAGGCAGAATTGCTCAAAGTCATCAGCCCCACTCTCTTTCCCTGAGTCATGGAAGTCCAGCGTCAGGACAAAAGTCAAGACTGGTGATGGCCTAGGATGCAGATATACTTAAAGTATATCAGTGTGCTTATTATTTTATCTGGTTGTTATTATTATAACCCAAAATAGGGAATGTTTTCTTATTAACTACACACACACACACACACACACACAGTCAATTAAAGATGAAACAGCTTAATTTGGTATCATGTCATTTTGTAAGTTTCCTCAATGTTGCCATATACTAAAGAATAAAGCTTGTACTTTCCCCTGTTTTTTATTTGTTAGCTAGCTTATGTATTTGTTTGTTTTGGGTAAGAAGAGAGACCAAGGATTATAGGGGGTAACCAATGAAATGGGTGTCAGGCAAGGAGAGGGTCAAATCAAGTCAAAATATGGGTTAACAACAGGCAACTAGAGACAGGTGTGACCAACATCAAAAGACATAGGTTAGAAATCCAGGACATTAAGGATCCAAAGGGCAAAACAGGCAAGCATAGTCTAAGGTCAAGCAGAATCCAAAAAAGCAGATACTAAAAGGTCCTGAAAGATAGATAGATCCATATGGTCTATTTACCAGATTGAATAGCACAGAACAAAGCTCATGCCTCTGCTCTTGCAAACCCCAGTATTTAACAGTAACTCATCTTAATCCTATTAACCACTTTGTTGATTTGGTATGGATGTAATGGTTGGACAGTTTGGAAATCTGTCTACTTGATCTGTTTCTCTGTCTTGATAATTCTGCCTGTATACTCTGAAGTTTGGGGTGCTGACCTTTTTCTCCTGAACGAAGTAAAAGATATCTGTTTGACTGATTAAAGTAAGCTTGTTAACCCATTTTGAGTTGCTTGCCTTTATCAAAGCAGATCTAAGAACCTGTGTGAGCAGCCACCCTGGGGACGCTGTGGTGCTTGTTGCTACACCACACTATCTGTATTTCTATTTATCATTTCTTTCTTTAGAAGTGGATAGCATCTTCCTTCAAAGGTCCTTTATTGTTGATATGAGTATTATAGTACCCAGACTAACTTGAATGTATCTTTGAACAATATTGCTGTTACTGTATGCAATGTTCTTTTGGTTCTGTTCACTTCACTTTTCATTATTTCATGCACATCTTTCCATGTTGTTGTTTTTTACTTGTTTAGCCATTCCCCAATTGATGGTCATCCCAGCAATTTCCAGTTCTTTGCCACCACAGAGAGCTGCTATAAATATTTTGTAGAAATAGGTTCTTTTTTCTTTTTCCCTGATCACCTTGGGGAAAAGACTAACATACTGCTGGGTCAAAGGGTATACACAGTTTTATAAATTTTGGGCATAATTCCAGATTGCTTTCCAAAATGGTTGGTTAAGTTCACATTTCCACCAGCAGTATATTAATGTTCCAGTTTTTCTATGTTCTCTCCAACATTTTTTATTTTCCCCTTCTGTCTTTTTAACCAATCTGATAGGTATGAGATGATATCTCAAAGTTGTTTTAATTTGCATTTTTCTAATCCATAATGATTTAGAACATTTTTTCATAAGACTACATATAGTTTTGATTTCTTCATTGAAAAGCTGCGCATTCCTATCTTTTGATCATTTATCAAATGCAGAATGACTCATATTCTTATTTTGACAAAGTTCTCTATATATTTGAGATATGAAAACAATCTGTAAAACTATTACTTCACCCCAGTTTTCTGCTTTCCTTCTAATTTTGGTGAAATTTATTTGTACAAAACCTTCCTAACTTAATGTAACCAAAATTATCCATATTATATCCCCCAGTGCTCTCTCTATCTCTTGTTTATTCATAAGTTGTTTACCTATTTTTAAGTCTGATAGGTAATGTACTCCATGTTCTTCTAGTTTTCTTTTAATATCACCCTTTATATCTAGGCCATGTATCCATTTTGACCTTATCTTGGTAAATAGTGTAAGAAATTGATCCAGACCCAGTTTCTGCCAGACTGCTTTCCAGTTTTCCTAACAATTTTTACCAAATAGTATATTCTTATCTCAAAGAGAAGCCAACTCTGTCAAGATATTAGAAGACACTCTGTTTTCCAGAGCTAAGACCCAGCAAGCAAGCTGTGCCTGGAGCTTGGCATAACGACAATCCTTTGTGCCCACCCTCTGGATGGTCTCAGCCATAGCAAAACCCCAGAATTGGCATTTATGCTTTTAACTTTTTAACCCTATTTCCCAGGGGATCCTAGCCTCAGAGCTGGGGCTACAGCCAACACACTGCAACAGAAAATCATCAATCTTCTGACATTCTAACAATTCCTGTGCTTATAACCTCTAAGGAACTGAACCAGGTACTACACTCCTGTTCCTGCCATACTAACTCTGGTTCTGTAACCCAATGAACAATCACAAGGCTCAACGATTCTAATAATTTAGGGACTTCTCCCAGAGGACCCAAGAATGCCTGTCTTGTCCAAAAATGCCTGCACAAATAATCCTGCTGTGGGAACTATTTACTCAATACCTAAGACTGACTGTGTTAGGTTCTGCCTTTCTATGTTTTTCATGCATAAAAAACTTACCCCTACCACAAGCCCTCCTTCTCAGGGGGGCTTCAGTTTACAAGCCTGTTTTCCTCAATTTGAAATTAAACTTATATATGATTCCTGATTCTCCTATCTCTGTCCTTCCTGCTTTGTTAGGCTCTGGTCACTCACAGGTTAGAGACTGGTTCTGCTTGGGTTGACAGTTTCCCACTAACCACAGGCTGGAGTCTTTAGGAAGGTCTTTAGGAAGTTGAGGCCCCACATTCTTTTAAACTCAGGAGACAAAAGGAACTGGGATAATTGGTGATAAGTAGAACCAAAATACATATGAGTAAACCAATCATAAGTAAGTTAGATAAGGAACACCAGAAAGGTTAGAAAAGTTCCTTTGGTATTCAGGAGATATGTCCTTGAACTTATCAGTCATTCTAGCTTTCTTTGTTACATGTGACACCTACTCCTTCCTTCTATTAGAAAAAGTCTGAGTGGCAACAATAATGATTATGATATTAACAACTGAATTGACAAGAAAGTTGATTCATGACTTCATGACTTTGTAGCTTACTTGGACCAAATCTCTGGAATTTATAGATACCATGTTGATACTAAAGATTATCATCATTATAGTTAGGTTGAAGTACATAGTACTTTAGGTTAAAGTACAAAGTACCTTTGGAACACATCAATATCACTTCCCCAAGTAAAGGTTAGCAGTAGGACATTCCATTAGATTTGGTGGAAATACATTACATGTAATTACATTACATCTGCATGAACTCAGTGAACAATATATCAACAAAGAAGTATTGAACAAAATGACTGAATCAGTTGTGTTTATTTGTCAGAATGGAGGAGCTTATTATGGTAATTCATGATCAGGTCATTGCAGACATAGATTACAGTTGGGGTAACCTTAAGGAACCTGGACTCCTTGTATAAATTTAGATTATGCAAGGAAATGGTGGAAACTATGGAACACATCACAAAAGTCTACAACTATCCAATACCTACCTTATACCTAGCAAGCCATGAACCTAATAGCTAGAATTATAAATTAGAAGCCAACTACCTCTCAGACAACAAGACCCTATGCTAAAAATATAAACCTAAAAACATCCTTGAGGATTCAAAATATGTATTGTACCAGAATTGGATAATTATCAGAGACAACTGCTTCCCACAACTACCTAGACAAAACACTAATCCATAAAAATTTAATAGTTTTTAAAAACAAATACAAATACAAAAGATCTCCAAGATAGATGAAGTGAAAAACTTTGACAATACAGAGACCTAGTAGAAAAAATCAAAATCATATTGGAATGGAATGAGATATGTCTTATCCTCATCATCCTGGCTTCCCCTGGAGTTGGCCTCATGGTGCTTTCAGTGAGCCTACAGAACACATCCCAACTTTTAGCAGATTTCTTTTTGTATAACAATCCACAAAACATTTTATGACAGAATAATAGCAGGATAGTAAATTGTCCTAGGATTGTTTCTATCCGAGCTCCATTTTAAAAAAATGAGAATCAGATGAACAATTTTTTAAAAAAGCTAATAGCCTCCATATAATACTTTAAATTATTTTCCTCTCAACAACTCTGTGAAGTTGATAATGTTGAAACTTCCCTCAACACTGATTGACAAGCAGGGCTAGGAATAATGGTCATTGAGTCAACATAACTTTCAATAATAGCATAGGTGTTATTTTAGCTATTTTACAAATAAAAACACTTAGGCTCTGAGACATTAAGCAATTTGCCCATGGTAACAGAACTAGGTCTCCCAGCTCCAAGTCCAATAATCTTTCCATGGTGTTAGCTGCATAGGTCTCAAAAAGAAACATTGGTGTTATATGGATGTGTGTGTGTACATATATGTGTGTGTATATGTATATAAGTAGTATAAATAGTACACTATAAGTAGTATAAATGGAATATATACATATACATATTCCATTTATAGTTGTCTTATAGATGAGACATCATAAGTGGATAGAAACACTACATCAATAATAATAATAATATCTAACATGTAGAACTTATGTCTCAAGAGACTGTGCTAATTGCTTTACAATTATTATCTCATTTGGTCCTCATAACAACCCTGGGAGGTAGGTTCTATTATTATCCCCATTTAAATTTAAGGAAACTGAAGCAAACAAGGTTAAATGACTTGCCCAGGGTCACACAGCCAAGAAGTGTCTGAGGCTGGATTTAAACTCAGATCTTCCTGATTCCAGGTCAGGCTCTCTGTCCACTGCACATGAAGGCAGGAAAAAAAAATGCTCATGTGGGGAGTATTACTTTTTCAGTGGTTTTAAATTTGGGATGTTTTGAAAATATTAAATATATTTAGGGTTTATTGAAACAGTGTTATCCTAAATTGAACTTTCCTGTTTGGATGGCAAATGACGAAACACAAGCATCTTGTGATCACACTCTCACATGATTCAAGGAGATTCTGAGAGGTCATCAAACCTAATTCCTTGAATTCAGGTGGGGTCTCCCTTAGACCACCCAACACAGGAGAATGGGTTCCATTTTTAAAGACCTCATCAGACAAGATTCACACCTTTGGCCACGGTTAATAACTTTTATGGGCAGGAATATCTTATTTATACCTAAAGAAAAGGCAACAAATTAAAGCTACTTCCTCCTGCTCTAGTTGTACATTACTTAAGTGAAGATAAGGAACAGCTGCTCAGTTAACTTTGTTAATTAGTTAACTTTGAAGTGTTTAAGTAATTTCATCTTTATAGGATCATAAGATCAGACATTGGAAGCTGGAAGAGATTTAGTTCTTTGATATTTTTTTTTGTACCCTGATTCTGTCAACCAGTGTATTAACTATCCCTTCTAGCTTCATTTCATCTGGAATTTTGATAATCGTGCTTTGAGAGAGTGGGTCTGACACAGACGGGTACTGTTTTAGGTCAGGTTTGATGTTGGAATTAAATGAGACACACATATGTCATTCAACATTTAATAAATAATAATAATTTAAATAAATAAATAAGTAATCAAATAAAGTGATTAAATAAATATAAATTAAATAGATTTAAAAATAAATAATATGGTTAGCCATAACATAAAAAGGATATTCAGCATGGATAATCCATACTTTGGTAGATGTGTCCCATCCCCACCCCCATCTCCACATGAAAATAGGTCTTTTTCTGATTAAACATTTTATTTTTTTCTAATTATATCTAAAAACAATTGTAACATTTTCTAAAAGTTTGAGTTTTAAATTTTCTTCCTCCCTCCCTCCTCTCCCCACATTGAGAAGTCAGGCAATTTGATACAGGTTATAAATGTGGTTTGCCCAGTTTTGAGATTTCCACTAAGTTGGAAGGGCTTCCCTCCCTGATGTGGGTGTGCCTTTTCGTGTTCTTAGGCAGCAGTCTACTGGCAAACATTTAACAAATGATTCTTCCAGCCAAAAAAAAAAAAAGATGTATAGGTGCTATATTTTAAGTTTAATATGCATTATTAACATTTTTTTCTCATCACTTTCTTAAGTTGAAATAGTCAACAAAACAATAAATCAAGCCTTGATTTGTAGCATTTGCTGATTTCCAAAGTGTGTATGCTCACACTGAAAATTTAGCATTTCTAGGGCGCCAGTTGGAGCTGGCTCCAGCATACTCCTGTGTAAGGTATCCAGGAAGCTATGTTGACATGACCAGAAGCTACCAGGAAATAGCACCAAGGGTAGTATACCTTGAGCTTTATAACTGGAACCAGTTAAATCCCAGAATAGCTTTGTCACTTTCAAGAAAAAACTAACTTAATTTGTGTGGAGGGAAGGGTTTAAGATTTTGATCTCACCATGTAGGCTCTCTGTATTTCATACAAATCATCCATAAAATGTGGTATTATAATTTCTACTTAACCAACAGCATTACATTGCCCACCCATCTTTCTGGATACCCATTGATCCTAGGAGTTCTAACTGCCATTCTTCTGAGGCAAGATGCTCTCCATGGAGGAGCAGTATTCTGTTAGAGGTAATGGTCTCTCTGAGCACCAAATTCCTGCAGATTACATCCGTTTCAAGTTTCCTGTTTCCCATTTTAGAATATATGTCTCCCCCATGGGAGTACTCTTCAGTGATCCAGGCTCCCACCATTGAATCAAGATTTCTTTTACTTTCCTCCTGTTTCTGCCCCTCTTTTTGCTATTTCACCCATTCTCTGGAAACCCTTCTCCTTCCTGAGAGATTTTAGAAGTTATTTTCCCTTAATTGTTTACCATCAGTTTAGAGCCACTTCCACCTCCTTTCTCCCCTTTATGTGCTCGATAATTCTGCAGTTGGTCTCACAAGAAAACACTGATCCATCTATAAGGGAAAAGCATGGAAATGTTGTGGGGTTTAGTCTATGGGGTTTAAAGGCCTGTTCCTCTTCTATCACTTCTATTTAAGTTTCATTTTTCTATTTTTATTTTTAAAATGAAATCTTTCAGTGGCCCCTCTGTTGCTATTGTTTCTGTTTTGTTATTTAACCCCATAAGTATCTTTCTCTTTCTAGTTTTTTTTCTTTTTGATAGTTTCTAAATATGGGATAATTTAGTAATTTCATTACTTATGCTTTACTTGATAATTGTATTTGTTTACCTTCTATGTTTCTTTTGTTTGGGATGTTTGCAAAGAAAATAATCTGCTCATATCTTTTTATTGTGGAATTGTTTTGAATGTTTCTCTTATTAAATGTCTGTCTTTTTTCACTGATGACTAGGGTAAGTCATTTTGATTTGCATTATGAGCTCTTTTGCTTTTCAGAACATACTATTCCATTTCCTTGTATGGTTTCTGGCAGGTATATAATAGTCTTTTGTTATTTAAATTAACTTTTTTTTTTCATAAGTGAAGGTCTTCCTCCTGGTTGTTTGCACAATGTGTTGCGTGTCATTAGAACCACTTTATGTCTTAAAGTTTGCAGAATAAGGTTTTTAATTTATTTTGGTTTTCTAGAGGCAATTTGTGAATTCTTTTGATTGGTAGTTGGTTTTCTGTGTTCAGAAGTTCTAAGAAGTTTTCTTATTTCTTTAACTGTGGTATTCAGTTTTGTTTTATTTTTGTTTTTTACTTGTATTAGGAGACCTATAAATTGTTTCTTCATATCTGTGGTAAAGATCAATGTCTTGCTTGTATAAAGATCATATATTCTTTTAATATCATTGCTTTTCATCTTCTAGACTGCCTTCATATTTATATTTCCAATTTCTCTCTCTCTTTTATTTCCTTGGAGAGATTCATCACTATGAAAATTTTTCTGTTTTGTCAATTATTTCTGCTGTGTAAGCCATATGTTCTGCTTTCAGTACTTTTTTTTCTTCTCTTGAACCATCCAGGAATACCATGTTGTGGTTCTGTGTTCCTTTAGGAATCTATAGGATCCCCTATCTCATTAGCTGTTGACTCAGTTTCCTTTGTTTCGAAATATTTATTCAGAGATGTTTGAGCATATTTAGAGGTCTTATCTGCCATCTCCTTTTCCGTTGTAATATCTTCTCTGCTGATTTATCTGCTTGAATTCATGGTTTTTAATAGCATTTTTTTCTTCCTGAAATCCTTGGAAATTTTAGTCTTCTGCCCTTTATTTTTCCTTATTGCTCACCTTCTGATTCCTCTTGCTTTATGTGTGATCTCCTGAAAGCTGGACCTTAAAACTATCTCAACCTCCCATGCTCGGGAATTAATTTGCATATGGACTCAGCCTCTACAGTCTCCTTTCCTTCTGATCTGCTACAGCCCCACACTTGTGCTGGCACCTTGTCCCAGTTTCCTCTGTTCTTTAGCTCTCTAATTCAATGCTGCTCAAATTCACTGCCACCCCAGGGGGAAGAAAAAAAATTGTTTCTGCTTTCCTATAGTTCCCCCTCCTCTGGAAAGGGGTAGGTAGATTTGAGGTCTGATGCTGGTTGCCACAGAATGGTGAGTTCAAATCTGCCCCCCCCAGACACTTAACTGTGTAATCCTGGACAAGTCACTTAACCTCTGTGTATTTCAATTTTCTCATCTGTAAAATGGGAATGATAATAACAGCACCAATTCTGCTAGAATTGTTGTAAGGCTCAAGTGAGATTGTAACGTATAAAAACAGCTCAGTGCTTGGTCTATGGTAAGCACTTAATAAATGCTTGTTTCCTTCCAAGTTCATAACAATGAAAAGGAATTTTTAAAAAGCAAACAAAAAATGAGGGTTCTGTAATAATAATATCCAATTCTTATTTTTGTAACTATCAATCAAATCTATTCTTTTTTCCATTTTATCTGTTTAAAATAAAATTTATCTATTGTTTCTACTTTATGGGTTGGAAGAAACTGCTGTTTGTAATCGAGCAACTTTGCTACCGATGATGAGTCATTAGTCCCTACAGGACCCTGTTTTTGTACTTGAATTCCTCTTTGCTGATGGCTGACCTCAGTAACAATGTCAAAACTCTCTTTTCCCCCCTCTTTCCTTTTACTGGCACTGTTTCCACATGAATGGCAGAAGGGAGAAGGGAGGGGTCATCTTTACAATGTTATATTTATACACAGAACTAAAGAACCAAGCACAAACCCACATACAGCCTGGGATAGGGGCTAACAGCCCAAATGGGAAAAAAATGGAAGTTGAGAGGAAAGAGATGAGAATGGGTTTAGTAATGGTGGGAGTCATCATTTAAAAACAAAAATACATGCCACCCACACTCTGAGAATTAGGGTGGGAAGGAAGAATCTGGGAAGGACTCAATCTATTCCCAATTCACTTATGACATCATTCAGTTCTGTCTATTTGGCAGTTACTAGAGGACGTCGTTCAACTTCATCCCCAGCAATCTATGAAGGAGTGAATAAGAGTTTATTGAAACAATAATAGCTAGCATTTTATATACAAAGCACCTTGCATATATTGTCTCATTTAATCTTCACAACAACCTCATCAGTGAGATGCTCTTATTGTTATTCCTGTTTTACAAATGAGGGAATTGAGTCTGAAAGAGGTGAGGTGACATGCCCAGAGTCACCTCAGTAATGTCTAGGTCAGGATTCAAACTCAAATTCAAGTCTTCCTGACTCCAAGTGCGCTGCTTTATCTGTTACACAACCTACTTGTCTCTGTTGAAATATAAACTGTCTACTTTTAAAAAAATACAATAATGAAAGCTCACATATTATTTTGAAAAAACAAAATCAGTAGATAAAGTGTATCTTCTTTCTTAAGGTATTTTAATTTTTATTGTAAAATCTAACTCAGTGATTTAAAACATAATTTTCTCAAGAAGCCTGCTTTCACAGGAGTACTAAAAACTCCACAGTGTCTGCCCTAGGCTAACAGAGCCCTCTTTCCTGCACAACTGGGAAGCTGGATAGCACACAGATCAGGTTCCCATGTGAGCTTCTTTTTATATCTGTAACTCATGTCAGAGGGGTCTGTTGTCTGTGTAGTGGAGAAAATGGGACTCTGTCGGGCATGGATATGGAAGAGATTGAGATGTGAGTGGCCTTTGGCATCACACAGGAAAAATTGCCCTGGGATGCTTCCTCAAAGACTAGAGATACAGGAAACAGCTGATTTCAGGGACAGCTGACTACAGTGAGACTTCTGCATTGGGAATTGATCTGATCTATCTTGGATTATACTGGTATGTACTTAGTGTAAGACAGTGTGGTGAGAGTCAGTAGAAAGAATACAGGGACATTTTTATTTAGAATGGAAGGCCAAGCTCTACTATTGTGCTTATGGTGTTTAAAAGAGCCTGGTTCTTCCTGCCTTGGGCTCACATGGTAGGCCATGGGGGGTGGCTGTGTTGGTCCAGGGATGTGGTTTGTGTTGCTTCAGTGTGCACTCAATTTGGGGAAGCGGGTTGCAGGATTCAGTACAGGAAGGGATCTTTCAGCTTGTCTAGTCCAACTTTCTCATTTGACAGAGGAAACATCTGTACTCAGCGGTTAGCTATGGCCTAAACTGAACCAGATGAGCCTACTCCCAATTTCCTATCCCTAGAGAAAAAAGTCTAATAGTCAGCTTTGTAACACCTGGGACATGAAAGGTCCCCACTGAGAAACCCAGGAAATGCGCCTTATTAAAAAACCTTCACTCTCCCAGCTCCAAGCTCAATGACCATATGCTGCTGAAAAAAATACAATTTCTAACAACAATAAATAGGGAGTCCCATTTAACTCAGTCTAATTAAACAAAGCATTCATTTATAAAGTACCTTCTATGTGCAAGTTATTGTGCTAGATGTTGGAGATACAAAGACAAAAACAAAATGGCCTTTGCCTCAAGTAGCTTACATTGTACTGGGAGGACCCAACATATGCACAAAAGCAAATGTGAATTTCCAAAGGAAATAGGCATTAGTAATTTTGTATTAACTGGGAGGATCAAGAAAAGCTTCAGGTACTTAACCTAGCTTATTCTTTTTTTTTTTTTTGCTTTTTGGAGGGCACTTGGGGTTAAGTGACTTGTCCAAGGTCACACAGCTAGTTTTTGTGTTAAGTGTCTGAGGCCGGATTTGAACTCAGGTCCTCCTGACTGGAGGGCTGGTGCTCTATTCATTGCACTCCCTAGCCATCCCTACCTAGCTTATTCTTAACAGAATAAGTGGTAGAGATGAGGAAAGAATATATGCCAGACATGCAAGGCATGTACAAAAGCAGACAGATAATAAGTAGAAAAGAACTGGGAGTCCTAATTTCTGTTTAGAATATAAACAATCAGGTCTGGGTGAGCTTTTGCCTGGGGGAAGAACTCCCTGTCTTTGGTTCCCTACATTAGAGTTTAGGGTAATCCAGTTAATGAAGGAGACCAATAGCCAAAGAAGTCCCAATAGAAATGATTCTCCCTTCCCAGATGCCTTCAGACTGCTGAGTCTCATAATTAGTCCACCTTTTCAACAGGAAGAGATGAAGACTTTTAGCCTACCTCCTCATTAAATGTTCACTAATGGGGCTGAATTTCCCTTGTCAAGGGACTTCCCTTCCAGAAGGGATTTAAGGTGTTTCAGAGTCTCCCTTGGTGTCTTTGGTTACTGAGAGAAACCACTAACCATCAATTCATGGTAGGCCATGGAAGTGGCTGGGTTGGTCTGGTTGTGTTGTCAGTTAGCCTAATTAATAAATAGATTATTAATTATCCAGAAACTTTGTCTCTTGGGGTTTTCATTTGTCATATTTCTCTTAAAAAATGAAGGACATAAAACAATCACAGCTGTTTCTAGGGAGGAGAGGATCTATATGTTATATAAACTTGCTAGGGAAGTTCATGGTGCAGTAATAGGGCTTTGGTACGGGATATTAAGGCAAGGTTGTCAAGGAGGCTCACTGGAAGCTGTAAATCTCAGGAGACTGCTGAAATCAGTCTCTGGGGGTTATTTGGGAGAGATAATTTTGACCATTTTCCCCACAACTTACAGATCTGGGTTTCAGATACAGGCTTATACTCTGCCCCAGTGGAAAAACAGGTTACAAAATGGTCTTGATATCTCATCTTGTTGATATAAGAATACCATGTAAAATTGCTCTTTCCTCTTTTAGTAGGGAGAAAAAAAAAACACTTTTAGAAAGAATCCGAGTCAATGTTAGGATAAGTTCCAGGGGCAAGGAGTCATTCTTCAAGAAAAAAATTAAAGACCCTGATCCCGATGACCCTGGGTTTGGTTGACCTCACCTCTACAGAAGGAATAAAACTAAATAGGTGAATTTGTTACAAAGAAGGAGGCCCTTGATTTAGTAGTTATATAACATTATTTATAAAATATGTTAAAAGAACTTGTCTTCAGCTAACTCAGATAGGAAACTATCAGTCCCTTTCCTGAGAACATGACTAGAACACCTAAGGGGAGCTGTAAGTCTCTGGAAGACACAGAAAAGCATCTAGCTGGCAATATGTCATCTATGGATTGCTGACACAGAGCAGGGCTTAGAACAAGCAGCTAGGCAGTAGAGTAGTCCTCTAGTCAGAAAGAATGGGCCCATATGAAGATCTAAGGAAGTATAAGCCAAAAAACCAGACCAAATCTGCATCAGAGAGGAAGTATATAGTGGATAGTGCTGGACTTGGAGTTAGGACTTGCAATCCTGCCTCAGATACTTCTTAACTGTGAGATTCTGGGCAAATCATGTAACTTCTCTGATTCTAAGTTTCCTTATCTGTAAAATGGGGATCAAAATGACACCTATCTCACAAAGTTAATGTGGGGACCAAATGAGATGTTTGCAAAGCACTTTGAAATGCAATACCTGTCATGTAGTAGACTTTAATAAATGCTTATTTAGTTGAATCATGTTTTCTTTGGAGCACCAAAATGTAGTACATGGAGGCAGCAATGAGAAACTGGTACCAGGCATGGATTTTCAGGTCTAAATCGGGAATCAAGATGGAGGAAGTGCCAAGGAGATGACTGCCTATCTGGCGGCCTGTCACCTCAAAGATCTGACCTTTTATGGTAACTGTATGCATTTCCAGCCCATGCCCTGTGGCAACGTGTTAAGGTAGTCCTAGGACAGATCTGCTGTACCTCCTCCTATCTCTGCCATGTTGCTATACCCTAGAATACAGATCTATGTGGCCCTGAAAGCATAAAACATTCTATGGGCCCCTAATGCCAGATGGTGACTCCCTCATGGTGGCTTATATGGAGGGTAATCCAAAACTGACATTCTATCAGAGCATGCAGCACTCAAGATCAGGTTGTACGAGGGAGGGTATAGTGTTACCCATCTGAGAGCAGCTCATACTGCTCATGATCATTATGTTGGATTAGCTAATGTCAATCAAAGACTGAAATGTTCATCAGGCCTTTGGCAATAGTCTGGAACTATAAGTGGCTTTGAAAATCTGGAAAGGAAGGTATTGGATTATTGATATTGCTGATGTCAGTTAAATCAAATGATGCTGTCACTAACTTAAGATAGATCTCTTATATAAATCTTCTATGTTTATAACAACCTCTACCATAACTCAGTCTTTTACCACTTCTCATTTGCAGTCTTTTAACTGGTCTTCCTTCTTTCAGTCTCTTCCCTTTCCAATTTGTTTAATTCCCTACTCTGTACTAATGTGTTGGGGGATGGTATCATAGGTCATCTGACCTAATACCACATTGATATCACAAGACACAAATCTGACCATGCCACACCCCTACTCAAAATTTTTTAATGATTCCCTATTGCTTCTAGGATAGAATACAAAATCCTTAGTCTGGCATTTAAGTTCTTCCACCTACCTTTCCAATGTTATTTTGTGTAATCTTCCTTTAGACACCCTCTTTCTCAGCCATACTGGACTATAAGATGTTTCACCCAACTAATGATTACGTGTTTTGACGGCTAGGAGAATCTTACCAATCAGCCATGCTTTTCAAAGGCTGGCTGAACTTTTCAGGAGTTGGGCCTTAAGCAGAAATAGGAAGAAAAGGATAGATCATAAGATAATAATTTGTTATTGATATAATAGTATATTATTAATGTCTCTCAGGACCAATGACATCACAGGATGATGTTTGTGCATAAATTGGAATTAAGTGGGGCAGAGTTGCACAAAGTCATTAGTCTCACTCTCTCTTCCAGAGTAATTGAAGTCCAGCGGCAGGACAAAAGTCAGGATGACTGGTGATGGTCTGGGATGCAGTGGATGACCTTGGCATCTTTGATGTCTGACCAAGCTCTAAGCTCTCCACAGCACCTGTTTCAGCCACTTTCATGGCTGTTGGAACAAATTGTTCTCATTCATCCATTCCACCAGATGAAGTCTTCACATGCTTGGGGTAGATGCCCCACTAACTTACCAATGGGTTTTTGGCCCATTAGGTACACTCAACCTGGTTTAGCCTATTTACTGAGATGATTCACCAGGTGAATTCATTGCACATGCTACAGCTTCTTAGAGCCACAGGTAAGAGTTGGGGGAAGTTGGACATCAAAGGTGGATGAGCAGCCCTCACACCAGAGGTGTTAATCCTCTTTGAATACCCACACACCCCAAACAGCCCTGACTGAAGGCATGCTGACTCCATCTTGTTCTGTATCAGTCATAAATGACCCTATTGAACTATAAGACCAGATGTAGTAACTAGTGTCTTTCAGTGTCTCCTTTCCTCCTCTTGTTGGTATGAAAAGACTTAGGTGCTGAGGATGCCAGAGTCCTGGGAAAGGTGTCCTGTCTGGTCTGACAGGCAGTTTTCTTTGATTTAGTGAAACTAGTTGCACTAAGATGATAACTCCTTTATCTACCTCTTGTAAATAATATAATTTTTTTAAACAAGCATACTATTCGTTTTTTGTACAACCATCTGTATTTTATGAATAGCCATCTTTCTTTTCTTTGTTTCACATAATGATACATTGAATAATGCTTAACTAAAAACTACTGCCCCCAAATTTATATATAAAGAACATCTTATGCCAGCCTCATGGTAGATGCCTTCCGCCTTGGTATCTACCCCAGTTGGCCAGAATAAAAGGCTTCTTGCCTCATTCTTAGTTAACTCCTTACAGCTATTATCTAACCCCAACCTCAGGAGCCCACATTGATGAATACTGACTCTCTTGAGTCCCCCTAAAATCCACTGCAGGGTCATATAGTAGAAAGAGATCTGGATTAAGGATCAGATCACCTGAGGTTAAGCCCTGACTCTACTGCTGATGGAGTGATTTTGAGTAAGTCACTTCAACTCTGTGAGCTTGTTTCCTGCTCCATATATAATAATCTTTTGTCATGACAGGAAGAGCCCAGCACATTTTAGGAATGGATATTGAACTTCTCTAGTTTATTGCCTCCATCCAGGTAGAACCCCCGGATTCAGCACTGGCACTTCCCCAAGTTCTCCAAAAAGTCACTCAGGCACACAAAGATTTAAAATATGTGACACTTTTATTTATACTGTAAGCAAACAGAATATAAGCTCCTTGAAGGCAGAGGCTGTTTTTCATTTTCTCTTTGTGTTCCCAGATGCCAGCACAGTGCCTTGCACATACTAGACAGTTAATAAATGCTTATTGAATGAATGCACAGATTAACCATTGTTTATGTTAGCTAGGGGAAGGAAACCCTTAATAGACTTACACTTCTCAATGCATGTAATCAAACTTTATTAATCAAAATATGCAGACTATAGCTTCTAAGCACACATCCCTAACCCTTGTGATTTCTTTCAATGGTGGACTGTTAAGTTTCTCTGTGGGGTCAGAGGTTGCATCTCTCCCTGGAGGTGGTGACACAGTCAAGTCTCTGTTAATCAGCACTGCCCTCAAGTCAACATGAGCTTCTTGAATCTCCAGTCTGAGAATGCAGGAACCAGTCTTGGTTTTATCCTAGGTACAAGCTGAAGACTGGGGCCTTTAGTTACAGGTATTCCTGCTTTATTTACTTGGGGTAGTGACATGGCTCAGTGTATCTAGAGAGGCAGGTCTGGAGTCAGGAAGATTCATCTTCCTGAGTGTAAATCCCTCAGACACTAGCTGTGTGACCCTGTGTAGCAGCAAGCACCCCAAGCGTCCTCAGGGTTTGCTGCCAACACAGGTTCTTGGATCTGCTTTGATAAAGGAAAGCAACTCAAAATGGGTTAACAAGCTTACTTTAATCAGTCCAACATGTATCCTTTACCTAGTTCAGGGGAAGAAGGTCAGCACCCCGAACTTCAAAGTATACAGACAGAATTATCAAGACAGAAACAGATCAAGTAGACAGATTTCCAAACTGTCCAACCATTACATCCACACCAAATCAAAATCTGGGTTTTTCAAAGCCGGGGGGCTCTGGACAATGGCTTCCCATAATCTGGATCAAATCACAGAACACTTCTCAAAGTGAGCCCCAAAACAAAGCTACACATCAGGGCTTACATAGCCTTCTCCTGGCTCAGAGAATGTAACAACCTTGTTGACTCACTGGCCAATCAAGAAGTATCTACTGAAAAACAAGCCTCCCACCCCAGGCTCCAGGTGCACTTTAGCTTAGGGACAGGGAAGATCTTCAAAATTTACATTCCCATTACACCCTGGGAAAGTCACTTAACCCTGTTTGCCTCAGTTTCCTTATCTGTAAAATAAACTGGAAGACTGAACAACAACAAAAAGTTATTTACTACATAATTTAATTTGGTTTATTTCAAAATTATCGGCTGGTAAATAAAATTTTATTGAATGCCGCTTATGCACCAGGTACTTTGCTACTGATAAAGTTCCTCATATTTTTTCATTGGTAGTATGGCTAATCCTTCCTCTCCCCCACTCCTACTTCCTCTGTACCTGGGTCATTTTCTAATATCTCATATTAGCATCTTCCACTTCGTCTTGGACTTCTGAAAGGTACCCTTTCTCTCTTTCTATATCCCGTCTTCCTTCATTGATGCAAAATGTCCAATAGCTGCTTCTGAAAAGATCTCTAAAAAAGAGAGGTGGGTGGGGTGAAGGTAGAGAAGCAAAGCTAGCATCAATCTTGCCCTGAGAGTGAATTTCTGTGTATTCCACCCAGATAAAATGAGGAACTTGGACTAGATAATTTCTAAGGTTCCTTCCAGCTTTAAATCCCATTATCCTGTGACCTTAGGTTACTTTACAAAGTTGGACTTCAGGCAAGAAATCTGGTTACCCTCTTGATGAACAGCACACCTCAGCAATTCATGAAAAAGCAGTCATTTAACCTCAGAAAATCCACTGCAAGCAAGAGCAGTTCTCAAGGTATCATTCTGACAAAGAATAGAAATTGGTTCTGGCTGTCATTTTGTAGAAATTACGGTTTCTCTTGTAAAGATTATACTTCTAGTCTTATAATCCTCTCTTTGGCGTTCAAAGTCCTTCATTAAACCTAGGCTCCCCCAACCACTCCCCGTATCTTTCTAGTCTTCTTACACCTTATACCTCCTTTAATGTGTACATACTCTTTAATCCACTTACACCTGCATCTTGGCTGTTATAAGAAAAGAACAAGGCACTCCACATCTCATTTCTGGGCATTTTCTCTGACTGTCTCCCACACCTAGAATTCTTTCCCTCTACAATTCTGCCTCTTGGCTCCCCTGAATTCCCTACAGTGCCAAATAAAATGCCACCTTCTATAGAAAGTCTCTCTCAAACTTTCTTAATTCTGTAGATAGCTTGTTTGTACAGATTTATTTGCATGTTGTCTCCCCCATTAGACTGTGAGTTCCTTGAGAGCTGGGACTATCTTTTACCATTCCTTATATCCCCATTGCTTTGCACAGTGGGTGTTTATGTGCTGCCTGATAAAAAGAAATTTTTTAAACATGCTATGGACTAATCAAAACCTCTTCACTGCCAAACTTTGAAGCCCTTGCTTGAATTATTTCCTCAAAGACAAATAAGATATTGATGGTCAGTTTGCTAATAGACTTTTATGCTGCCTAGTACATACCATGTTCCCCCGATAATAAGACACTGTCTTATTAATTTTTTTGGAAAGAAAAACACCAGAGGGCTTATTTTCAGGGGAGGGCTTATGTTGTCCTGCCTCAGCTTTCCTCCGAGGCACTGCTCTCAATGGCGCCAGCAAGCAAATCACTGGGGAAGAACAGGATGACGCGCTCATTGCTGCAGCTCTGATTGGATGCAGCTCGGAGTGCGGCGTGCGTTTCACGGGGGGGGGGACGGTGCATACAGAGGGTACCGTAATGTAGCGTGTAGCACAGGGGATCACCTTCACTACAGTAGCAATCTCAATAGGGCTTATTTTAGAGGAATCTTACACAGTAAGGGGAGGGCTTATTTTCGGGATAGGTCTTATTATTGGGGAAACACGGTAGTATCAAAAGTCATTGTCTGGCTCTAGAAACATGCTGAACAAAAGGGAGTAATGTTCCTGTTGCTGATCAAAAAGCAGATAAGAAAATAAGAAATATTAAATATTCAAAAACTATATAGAATCATTGTTTGTGTTGTCCTACACAACTGAGGTGTGAGGGAAGAAGATAACCATCAAATGAATTTTGAATTGTCCACACAACCAACCTAGACAGTTTAAATATAGTCCCTTTGCCTGAGTTTTCTCTTCTGGACACTATTACTGTTGTTTAATTATGAGTCATTACAATGTGCAAGGAGCTATTACATTGTTCTAAAAGCAGCAACAATATGTAACTTTTCTCTTCATACTGTCCTTGTAGTGGAAAGCAATTCCTCAAATATATGTATTTTGTCCCAAAATCAAATCAAGTTCATTCTTGGGGGCTGACTTAAAAGGATCAATTTCTCTCTTTGACTTACTTCCCTCCCTTTTCAGCATCATGAGAATACAGGTCCATACTGTACATTCTACTGTCTCTTGAATGATCAATCAGATGGGAGCAGTCTGTTGATTTTTTTTTTAACAGTCCAGCATAAGGGATGATTTATCTTACATGCCAACATTCACCTGAGTCTCATTTCCTATGACTGGAAACCAGTCAGATTCCCAGTCATTAGAAACAAACCAGGAGCTCTTTTTATTCTCCTGACAAGGAACCGATTAACATGTCTATTTTTTTTTTTTTAATAAGGAAGGAGTTATACTCATCAAATTTACAACTTTGATAATCCCTGGATCAATTTGATGAGGACACCTATCCCTGTCAGGTTGGTGGTACAAGCATCATCATCCCCACATTACAGATGAAGAAACAGACCCCAAAAGGTGAAGAGACTTGATCACGGTCACATAACTTGTAAGTAGTAGATCCAGGATTTGAATCCAGCTATTTTCAAACATGAAAAATACAATAGGAGAATAAAAAAGAGAAATTCTAGAAACCCGTCCTAGTCCCATAATTCCACAATGAGACAATATCATAAAATGTTTAGCACAATGGCTGGCATTTAGTAGATACTTAATAACTGTTTCTTCCCTTTTGTTCACTTATCTGATACCCCAGTATCACTTCTGTTGCTCTTTCTGAGCTAAAGTTTATGGTAAGCAAATTTTATTCATTAGTTACTTATTGAATATATTTTATCTTTTGTGTAATCACAAATCTTCTACTTATACTTCGTGAATTTTTTTTTCTGTTGTCCAATAATACTTTAGGGGAGTTTTTTTTTATCTCAAAAAAAATTAAAATCAGAATTAGAATTCCTTCATAATTCCATCATTTTTCTTTATAATAGCTAGCCATCATTCTTCTTTTGAACATTTGTGCTATAGCACTTGTAACCTATATGTTATAGCTACCCCTCTCTTATTATCTAGCAGCTGATTTTCTTAATTCTGAACTTTAACAACCAGTAAAATGGGTATTTCCATATACATTGTGGAACAAAAGGAAGTGATTACATATGAAACTTCAAATCTCTATTACACAGTGTTTGCTTTTCTTGATGTATGTGTGGGAGTTGTGTAAATATAAAGATGATGGACTCAGTTCCCCTGTTTAAGAGATGAATTTCTAATCTGGTATCTGACCCATCCCACCCCAAGAAAGACTGATTTCTGCTTTTGTGAGGAAGGCTGTTGTTGTTTAGTCATGTCCACCTCTTCATGACCTCATTTGGGATTTTTTTGCAAAGACATGGGAGTGGTTTGCCATTTCCTTCTCCAGCTTATTTTACAGATGAAGAAACTGAGGCAAGCAGTGTTAAGTGACTTGCCCAGAGTCACATGATTAGTAAGTGTCTGAGGCTAGATTTGAAGTCATGAAGATGAATCTTCCTGACTCCAAGCCCAGTGCTCTATCTACTGTGCTACCTAACTGCCCTGGAGGAAGGCTATATCTAGCCATTTGATTTTTCCCTCACTTATCTCCAAGAGAGGTATTAGACTAGAAATGTGTTTATCCATTAAGCTTCAATTACTGGTAGTCTAAGGACATAATACTTTGGGATCTGATATAAATGCCAGTTTTCCTGATTGCTCTTAAAGGGAAGGTAATTTTCAGCTTGTTACCTACTACCAAGCTTAACTCCCTCCCACAGGACACTAATTACACAAAAGACCATCAAGAATAGTGAGACTTTATCAAGACTAACAACAAACAGAAATTTGGGATATACAGATTAGAATAGACCAAAATATACACAGCAGTAAAGATCATTAGCTGGGAGTGAGATATAATTTCAATTCTATCCAGGAAAGAGTGAATGATCTCATTGAGAGGAGTTTGTTTTTAGCTGTCTGTAGGGTTACAAGGGCTAGAAATGAAGGGAAATGGGGCAGCTGGATGGCACAGTCAATTGAGCATCAGCCCTAGAGTCGGGAGGACCTGAGTTCAAATCTGGCCTCAGACACAACACTTACTAGCTGTGTGACTTTGG
The DNA here is from genome assembly GCF_028583685.1 of Petaurus breviceps papuanus. Classification (NCBI taxonomy): domain Eukaryota; kingdom Metazoa; phylum Chordata; class Mammalia; order Diprotodontia; family Petauridae; genus Petaurus; species Petaurus breviceps. The sequence continues at coordinate 6,231,246 of NW_027187281.1, read as the reverse complement.
ACAAGTCACTTAACCCTGATTGCCCTGCCTTCCCCCCTCCAAAAAAAAATTAGAAATGAAGGGAACTTTTGAGAGCTGGCTTCTTACAGTCTGCAGGTCCAGGAAGGCATCCTGTTTTCTATTCAAAAGCCCGAGCTTGCCTCTCTTGGCCACTTCTCTCATAGAATTTCTTTACACCATTTATAATACATTCAAAGCATGAATGTCATAAGCAAAGTTGTGGAGGCAGAATGTGGCTTATTATAGAAGACAAACTTTCAGATAAATAGGTATGATTAATGGAGAGTGCCAAGACAGAATGCATTCTTTTTTTTTTTACCCTGCCTTTCACTGTCATGAATCTCTTTAGGCAGAAAAGCAACTTGTCACAGTTCTCTCATATGGCAAATATCTCCCAGAAATTAGGGAGGTGCTGGGTGTTAATTAGCTAATGTTTTCACAGTATGTCAAAGATGTAATGCAATCAATATATAGTATAAATAACATGAGCTATCTATATTAATAACTTCCAAACACCTGCACTCACAAAATATATCCCACTCAATGGACTCTGCCAACTGATATACAGAACTCTGAAGTTACTCTCACTCTATAAATAAGCAAACAGATTCTAGAAACCAATTCACCAGCATAACTATTATCCAAGTAGTTCTTAGCTTAAGAACCCACAAAAAGGGCGGCTAGGTGACACAGTGAATAGAGCACCAGCCCTGGAGTCAGGAGGACCTGAGTTCAAATCCAGCCTCAGACACTTAACACATACACACTCACAAAACCTAGCCAGGTGGCCTTGGGCAAGTCACTTAACCCCAACTGCCCTCCAAAAAGCAAAAAAAAAAAAAAAGAACCCACAAAAGGAGGGTGTATGACAAAAACATCTCACATGTTTTTGTACTTTCTTCTGGTTCTGCCACTTCATTCTGAATTAGTTCTTACAAGTCTTCCTAAGGTTCTATGAAATTTTCTTTCTTCATTTCTTACTGCACAATAGCACTCCATTACATTCGCTACTTTTGTTTAGATAGTCCCTGATGGGGTATAGGCTCTGGGAAACCCCTTGAACTCTGATTGAGTCTTCCCACTAAATGAGGCATTTGCATGAAGACATAAACCTTTCATTATAGCTAGGCCTAAACCTCTTACCCCTAAACTAGCCTAGCCCTCCATTGTCTATCATCTCCTTGTAGTCTTCAGCTATTTCCCACCCTTAATCTCATTACTGGAGTTTGACCTCATTTCACTCCTCCTCAAGACCCTCCCCAAACGCCTCCTCTAGACCACCCCTATATCCCTCCCACACTCTTTCTGTATTTAAGATCCATCTTGCCTCCATGAAGGGGCTGAGAGTAATCTAACACGGACTCATTCTGTGTCAGATTATTCTGGCCTGTTTGTCAGTACAAGCTTCACAAGGCAAATCTTTAATATTAAACTTTGCTTTACTTTGGCTGACAGAAGACATGAGTCAAATTCATTCAGCAGGGCCAGGTGTGATGATATTTTGGAGTCTCGAGCACCCCTCATTTAAACCCTAAACCTTAACATTTTATGGTCCCCCGACTGGGAAACACTGCTAATCTCAAATTCTTCTCCAGCCAGGACTGGAAGGTACATAAACCTCTCTCTCTCTCCCTATTCCCTTCTTACTCTCCAAGTACCTTGAAGGTGTTTCTTGGACCTGACTTCTCAGGTCCCATTAGGTCAGACAGCTAGGAGGCTGTTTTGTACTCAACCTGATTCTCTCAGGTTCTCAGTCCAGTTTGGTTATGTTGGAGGCCATGCACCTGAGTGCAACTTCTGAAGAATTGAGGGCTAGGCTAGTAAGAGTAAGAGATTTGGGCCTAGCTATAAAGAAAGTTTATGGCCTTAGGCAAATGCCTCATCTAGTGGGAAGATTCAATCAGAGTTCCAGGGGTTTCCCAAAGCCTGTACCCCATCAGTTACCAACTGATGAGATTTGCAAAGTTTCTAATTCTTTGTTACTCTTATTATGATAAAAAAGTTTGATAATGGAAAAAAATTAATTAAAAAAGGATGTCTGTGACTTCAAAGGGCAGACTTTTTGCAATGTTTTACTTGTGTGCAGTATATCAAATGTACTGAACCAATTGATTAATTTGAGGTAATTATCTGACTGTGAGACCTTTTTCCTTGAATAAAAACAGCAATAGGAGGAAGAAGGGAGCTACTTGGTTTTTCCCTAATCCAGATGGAAATTTTAAACCACATAATTTTATTTCAAACCACAAAAACTTATTTATAATGTTCTCCTTTCTCTGTTACCCACAGACCTTCTGTGAAAAAAAACTGTATATGGAGGATCTGAATTGTCCTAAGGCCCAGCTGGTTTTTTCCTCAACCTTCAATCCCAATATCACATACTTCTTAATGAAACAATCATCTTTTTTTTTTTCAAACCAACTTCTTATACTTAGCTTTCATGGATAATGTCTTTCAAGAGATAATGTTTTATTTTTTAAATGATCCATGCCTTTGCAGGTAGATCAGATCTGCAATTTATTTAGATCAAAATGCAAAAACAGGCTCTGGGAAACCCTAGAATTCTTATTGAATCTTCTCACTTCTCATTTTGCCTGAAGCCATAAGCCTTTCATTATAACTAGGCCCAAATCTTTACTCTTACTAGCCTAGCCTTCCATTATCCACCTACTTCCCACCCTTGATCCTATCAGAATATCTATACCCAAATCTGTTACCCTTAAACTATCCTAGCTTTCCATTGTCTGTCATGATGGGGCTGAGAATTCAATCTAGGGCAAACTTATTCTGTGTCAGATTATTCTGGCCTGCTTGTCAATACAAGCTTCATATATACTCCTTCATATAAGCTCCTTAAGAGTCACACATTAAGACAAATCTTTAATAAATTTTGCTTTACTTTGACTGAGAAAAGACTTGAGTCAAATTCATTCAGCAGGACCTGGTGTGTTGATATTTTGGGGTCTTGAGCACCCCTAATCTAAACTTTAAACCTTAGCACTACTACTCTGGGACCCTAAAAGAGAATGATGGATGGAGAGGAACCTCCATTAAACAAAAGATCTGTTTTCAGGCAGCATGTTTGAGTGGAAAAGTCACTGGGTTTTAGCTTTGAATTCATTTAATTAGCTATGTGACCTTGGCCAAGTCACTTAACCTCTCTGGGATTCAGTTTCCTTATCTATAAAATGAAGGTTCTGGATTAGATTAGCTGTAATATTTCTTTAAACCCTATGATCTTCTGAAAGCCTATTAAATTAGGGGTAAGCGGTGTCAGGAAGAGATCTCTTTAGGTTTGGCTGAGAGAGAATTTTAATACAGATGTTAGAATGGGTGGTAAATGACATGATCATTCAGATTCCTCCAATAGATAAATCACTTCCTGAGAGGTATAGCCTAGTGGGTGGCTTTTCCTGCATAAAGATAATGATCTTACTTCACCAAAGATTAGACTCTTTGAGCTGCTTTTTCTAGTTTATAACTTCACATAGCATTTTGCTCAAAACAACCCTGTGTGGTAAGTGGTATAAGCACTCTGTTAACAACATGACAAATGAGGAAACTGAGACTTCAGGAGAGGAAGTGACTTGTCTGAGGTTACCCCACTAGTAAATGACTCAATCAGGCTTCAAATTCAGGTCTTCTGTCCCCAAGTCCAGAATTCTCTCTTTGCTGGGAGGCAGTTTAGTTGAGCAGATCTGGGTTCCACCTATGATACTTACTAGTTATGTGACCTTGTAGTTCTATTTCCTTATGTGTAATATAAGGGGACTTAACTAGATAACTTATAAGCAATGATATACTGGTAAATGTTTTAACAACCAGTTCTCTAGGAGGAAAATAGAGCATTTTTAATACACTACCAAGTTTAATCTGCATTATTAACATTCTCCATCACTTTTTAAAGCCTAGAAATAAACAAACAAAATCATTAAATCCTGACTTGTAGCATTTGCCAAATTCTGACATGTAAATGTTCACACTGAAAATTAAACAATCAGCTTTCATGAGCCCATGTAAGCCAATGCTAGCATACCACTGTCTATAGGGTCCTTGTTAGTTCTACTTCTGTGAGCCCATACCATGCTGCCATCATTACTGGATAGGTTACCATTCTTGCAATCTAGAAGACTGACTTTGAGGTCTGGCTGAGTGGTTTCCTAGTGGTGTAACTTCAGACAAGTCACTCCCCTTCCTGAAGTCTCAGCAACTCCCTGGAGGAGCGTAGGATGCACCTGTAGGAGTGTAGTGCTTGACACAAGTTAATGTAAATCCTAAAGTTTCCAACTCAATCTCTGGGCAGTTTAGAGAAGTGGTTAGAATATGACATTAATGAAGTCAATATCTAGTCATTGTATGGACCGGTTTCCTTCATACTTTGTTTCTTGTATTCAGCCTCTGTCTCCCATCATGGTCCTTCATTTCTCAGATATGTACCGCTGATCAGAGGAATAACATTTAACATCGATACAATGATTTAAGGTTTGCAAAGCACCTTACAGACATTATCCCCATTTTGTAGAAAAAGAAATTGAACTTAGCAGGCTAAGTGACTCATCCAGGGTCACACAGCATCATAGTCACACTAGACATAGGTCATACTAAGCATCTTAGACAAAATTCAAACTTGGATCTTCCCAACTCCAAGTCTATAGCCATATTTCTGATAATAAGGCAGACTCCCCAAGAAAGTTAGGACTAAAGTGGATCAAGCACTTTCTGTGTGGTTGGAAACAAAGTAATATTAAAATGGTCTAAAATATTCATAGTAACCAGTATGAGAAAAAATGGGAGCAAATGAGAAGCTTGAACTAATGCCCTGGAAACACCTGCTTGAAGGGTCATTGGGTGTCTCTAGTTGGCTGGTTTGTTGCCATCCTTCATTTTCTAAGAGGATCAAAATGACATCACTATGTTAGAGTCTAGTTTCAGTGTCTCTGACTGGCTGATCAGACCGATATAAGCTCGGAATGCTGTACCGCAGGTCAGGCACAAATAGCCTATGTGAACACTGGGAGTAGGTTCTCTAAATCTGTGCATCTTGAATTTCCTTTGAACTACTTCAATTCTGCTTTGCACCTTCTCTGATATGAGCACACTATTCTGAGCCATTCTGTGCCAGTGTCTCCCATGTTACACAATCAATTCTAAAGACCTTACTATGTGACCCTGGGATATCTCTAGTAATATATTTGGGGCAGCTAAGTTGTGGCTAAAGTGCCAGGCCTGAAGTCAGGAAGACCTGAGTTCAAATCCAGACTCACTTACTAGCTGCGTTACCCTGGGCATGTGACTTCAGCCTGTTTGCCTCAGTTTCCTCATCTGTAAAATAATCCAGAGAAGGAAATGATAAATCACTTCAGTGTCTTTGTCAAGAAAATACCAAAAGGGGCCACAAAGAGTCAGACACAACTGAACAACAGCAATGATATATTTATGTTTTTTTTTTATAAACTTTCAATGATTACTTAATCTGTTGCTTAAATTGTTTCCTAATTGTGTATTTGTGAATTCCTGGAGACCCCATGAAAGGTCACCAGCCTTTTGGTGAGGCTGTCAGAATAAAGGACAAAGGAATTCAAATTGGATCCAGGGCATAGTTATATTTGCCAGATAAATTGTAGGGACATTCAAGCCTATTTAAATGGAAATTGTACTGATAAAACTTTCTAAACAGACTCATTTGTACTTAATTCAAAGATGAATGAATAGCTATGCTGGTGATTATACATTGAGAAAGTCCTTCATCAGGATCATAGGAATGAGAACTGGAAGGAACCTTGAAGACCATTTGTAAAGAACTTTCAGGAGTTCCCTGGCTTTGCTAACAAAATGTTCCCCTCCCCTATATTATTACCTGAAAGGTTAAAGGGCAGATAAGCAGGAGGATGTATAACCTTGTTTGGATGTAGACAACTTTTGGGGTCCTTTGGCCCCACTAAAGGAATATTCCCCTGCCCTATACAGTTACCTGCAAGGTTACAGGGCAGATAAGCAAGAGGGTGTGTAATCTTTCTTTTGTTTATGCCTCCAGATATGGTCCTATGATATTACCCTAATAAATAACCTTAAGCAAGGGTAAATAGTAAACAAGATTAATGGAGGGTCCTTGTACATTGTCTGCATTCTTTTGGGTTATGCAGACCTTCTCTTTTGGGGGGTATATAAACTCTGTGAGCCCCTTGCATCTTTGGCTCTGTATAAAAGGTCCTGTAATAAACAGATTGTTGATTACACCCCTGTCTTGTTATTCTCACCACTCACTAGCCCACCAACTGTGCTGGTTGCAGTAACCACTGAGTCCAAACCCTTCATTTTACAGTTGTGGAAATGGAGGTAAAGTCAGTCACCAAACATTTATTATGCCCTTACTATATTTCAGGCACTGTTTTAAGGGCTGAGGATACAAAAAAGGTTAAAAATAGATACTGCCCTCCTTAAAGAATATACATTCTCATGAAGGAGATGTGGAAAATGGTTCTTACAAGATACACATACACACAAGCACACATATTTGTATATACATATATACACACAGAAAGAAGGTGTGTGTGTGTGTGTGTGTGTGTGTGTGTGTGTGTGAGAAAGAGAGAGAGAGAGAGAGAGAGAGAGAGAGAGAGAGAGAGAGAGAGAAGAACAGATAGGAGAGATGGAAAGAGAGAAATGGGGCAGGGAGGGAGGGAATGAAGGAAAAATAAAACTTAGGAGCGAGGAGGACTGAGAAAGGCTTAAAGGAAGGCAGGGAAGCAAAAAGGCAGAGGTAAAACAAGTGTTCCAGGCATGGGCACAAAGTCAGGAGACAGAAATTTGAGGACAGATAAACTTGAGGAACTACAAATAGGCCACTGTAGCTGGATCAGAGGACATGGAGGGAAGTAAGATATAAGAAGGCTGGAAGTGTACAAAGGGGCCAGGTTGAGAAGAACTTTAAATACCAAACAGAGAACTTTATATCTGATTCTGGATGCTCTAAGGAACCAGTGATGTTTGTTGAACAGGGGAGTGACTTACTCAGGATTGCATAGATAGTAAGTTAACAGCTAGGTTTGAACCTAGCTGACTTCAGCTCAACTCTGTTTCCACACCAGAATCACCAGTTCCCTGTGAGACCTCAAAGCAAGGTTTTTCATCATTCTCTCTCTGAGGGCCTCATTTTCTGCATCTGTAAAATGGGCTAGATATTTTCTAAGGGGATCATAAGCAGTTGGAAAGGCTGCCCTTTCTAAAGTAGCGGAAGCCTGTACCAAGAAAACCTCTCTTGCCATCACCCCATCTCTTCCCCATTGGTAAGCTAGACTCTGGTCATAGGTCCTAGGCTTGGGTAGGTGAGCTCTGTTCTAATCTTGCCTGGCCCAGGCCTTTACACCAGTTCCTGCTTGCTTTCCTCCATGTAGTCTCACTTATCAACCCCCCACCCCCCCCTTTCAATACTCCCTCTCTCATTGCCTTCTGACATTAGGATATAAGCGCCTTTTTTTCATTAAAGGAGCCATTCCTTCTCTCATTTTTTAAAGAGGCTTATTCACTGAATGGGAGTTACCTCACTCAAAGTGAGAACCTGAAAAGACCTTAGCTTAAAAGGGCCAGGGTCTCCCATTGCATCCTTGGCCATCTCCAGTCATCATGATGAATATCTGATCACTGGATCCAGATGGCTCAGGAGGAGAAAGTGAGGTTGATGACCTTGCACAGCCCTCCCTCCCTCAAATCAAAGTCAACTGCAAGTCATGTCATCATCTCCCAGATGTCATGGTCCTCTTCAAGAACAAAGGACAAACACAAGCTTTAAGTGGAGGGACTATCTGATTTGCTTTTAATTGTATCCCCAAACCTCAGCGAAGTATCTGACACAACATAAGCACTTACTAAAGGTGTTCTGCCTTCCCTCTCCTTTCCACTAAACCCCAGAAAACAAGTGGTTGATTTTTTTCAGACTACTACAGCCTTGAAGCTGAGGATGAGTGATTTGATTATAAGGATGTCAAGAATAAGCAATCAGTATGTTCTTAACCAAAAGAGTAGGGAAAAACAAGGCATGAAACCTAGGCAACATGTTATAGTGGGAAAAACAGTGAAATTGAAATCAGTCTGGATGCAAACATCAGCTCTGCTATTTACTAATAGTGCAAATATAGGCAATTCAGTCTAACCAAATCCAGCAAGCATTTATGTGCCTAGTATGTTCAAAGCACTGCTAAGAGTTGCTGGGAAATACAAAGTTGTTGTTGAGTTGTTTCAGTCATTTCACTTTTCGTGACCCCATTTGGGATTTTCTTGGCAAAGATACTGGAGTGGTTTGCCATTTTCTTCTCCAGGTTATTTTACAGATGAGGAAACTGAGGCAAACAGGGTTAAGTGTCTTGCCAGGGTCACACAACTAGTAAGTGTCTGAGGCTGGATTTGAACTCTGCCTCCAGGCCTGGCACTCTATCCACTGTACCACCTAACTGCCCTCAGGGGATGAAAAGACAAAATGAAAAACTGCTCACCTGGGGACTTCAGCTAGCTGATATGGCAGATAAACAGATTGTATGTCATTTTAGGAGGAAGGAGAGAAAGAGGACAAAAAACAAGGGGACCATTAAAGATTTCCCATGGGAGCTGGCACATGAATAAAGCCTGGAGGGAAGTTAGGGATTCTATGAATCAGAAGTTGAGAGGAAATTCATTCCAGGAATGAGAACATAACCTGTGCATAGACAAAGAGATGGGAGATGGAGTGCTGAGTTTGAGGAACATTGAGTAGTCCAGTCTGGTTGGAATGTAAAGTACATGAACGGGAGCAATGGACAATGAGCCTAAAAAGGTAGGATGAAATCAGATAGTGAAAGATTTTAAATTCTAAAATTTTAAATTCTAAGAGCTTGAATTTTAGCCTAAAGGCATATCAGGAGCCAGTAGAATTCCTGAGGGGGTTTTCTTTCTTTTTTTCAACATTCTTTTTTTAAAAATTTTGAGTTTCAAATTCTTTCCCTCACTCCTGCCCCTCCCCCACCCACTGAGAAGGCAAATGAGATATACCAATTTTACAAGTGATGTCATACAAAATATGTTTCCCGATTAGTCACATCTTAGAAAACAAAAACAAAATAGCAAGAAAATAAAGAAAGTGAAAAAATTCTGCACTCAGAGATCAACAGGTCTCTGGAGATGGATAGCATTTTTCATCATGGATTCTTTGGAATTCTCATTGGATCAGAGTAGCTAAGTCTTTCACAATTGATTATCATTACAATAATTGTTGCTATTTTAGTGTACAATGTTCCCCTGCTTTTGCTCACTTCATTTTGCATCAATTCGTAAAAGTTTACACAAATTTTTCTGAAACCATCCCCTTCGTCATTTCTAACACCACAATAGTCTTCTATCACGATCATATACTACAACTTGCTCAGCCATTCCCCAATTGATGGACATCTCCTTAATTTCCAATTCTTTGCCACCACAAAAAGAACTGCTATAAATATTGTTGCAATTATAATTCCAATGGAGTTTTTTGAGCAGGGAAATGAAATAGCTGGATTTATGCTATTGGTAGTTTTTATAGAGCGGGAAAGAGACTGGCAGCTGGATCTCCAGCTAGGAAGAAGGCCATTACAATAGTGCAGTCATAAAGTGATAAGGGCCTGAATTAGCTTAGCAGCCAAGCGAATGTGGGACAGAAATGAGAGATGTTGCGTTTTGCCTTGTAAAGGTCACACACAGTACATGCATCAAGTCTGTGATATTCCATTGACTCTGTGGCCAAACTGGGAACAAAAACAGGCAAAGGCATTAGTTGAATTGCTCATTTCAATCCTCTGGGCAGCATATTCAGCTCTATTTGTACAACCCTCTGATAGAAATAAAACTGAACAATGCCTCCTCAAAAGATTTTCTGGAATCAGTGACATTTATTTATTCATCCTTTTTTTTTAAACATTTGGCTGGGTTCATTGTTGCTTGTTGACTTGTCCCTTTTCTGAAACTTGAAAATGAAGCATATTTACAAGCTAACTGTGGTTAGCTATTCTTCATTCATTTTAAACCAAGGTCAGCCAACTGTTTTCTATCTAGGGCAAAGGTCTTAGTAGAAACTCCTAAATTTCATTTACGATGAGCATGTTTATGTGAAGGAGAGATCAAAGTCTAATGGCTTTGTGAATATAGTTGTCTCCATATTTAATAGGTATATTAGGAAGAATACTGGATTTGAAGTCAAATGACCTGGGTTCAAATCCTTGCTCTTCCATTTACTACTATGACTTTAGGCTAATCACTTCATATTCTGTGTGTCAGCTTCCCCATCTGTAAAATGAAGTGGTTAAATTTGATGACCCTTAAGGTTCTTCCCACCTGGTTACCTGTGATCTTAATATGTGAATGTAAAATACATGACAATCTGTCAAATGCCTTGTTATTTTCTTTTGTTAGAAATTGTTTGGGGAATCAACAAGGAATAAAGTGGGAAGAATCATAGAATTTAGAGCTGAAATAGGAAGACTTCAGAGATCCCAATCCCCCTCATTTTACAGATGAGGAAGCAAAGGTCTCAAAATAGTATGGGATTTACTTGTCCAAGGTCATGAAGGTAATAAGTGACAGAGCCAGAAGTTGGTTCATCTCCAAACTTCTCTTTACAATATTATGCAACCCTGGGACTGTCCAAATTTAGTTTATTAAAAAAAAAAACATCTGGGGTGGCTAGGTGGTTCAGTGAATAGAGCACTGGCCCTGAAGTCAGGAGGACCTGAGTTCATATCCCACCTCAGACACTCAACACAAAACTAGGCGTGTGACCTTGGGCAAGTCACTTAACCCCAATTGCCCTTCCCCCCTTCAAAAAGCAGAAAAAAAATCATCAAAATATGATAATGGGGCATTCCCAAAAGCAGTTTTCCAAATACTTTCCAAGACAAGAGTGGAATTAAAAACAATAAAGTTGGACAACTAGCCCTTTGCTAGTTCCTGATAGTATAGACCATAAGAAAAAAATAAAACCTAATATATGTTTATAAACTGCTTTGCCAAATGTTTCCTTCATCTATATAAGTCTTCTAACAATTACTACCATAGGGGAAATCTAGGAAACATAAAAAAACATAAAAATAAAAGATAGCAATAAAAATCTATTTAATGAAAGATTCCCATGTAGACATTCTTTCAAGGGCTCACAGGAGGTGCTAATAAATGTTGCCCAAATGAATCCTTCTGAATTTAATTAGTACATGGCCCAGATTGCTGCTAGTCTTTTCTACAACTGTAATTAGGGTTACAACATTTGGGCTTTGTAGAAGGTACTGTATTTCTTCCCAAAGGATGCTGAGGCTGATCATCCCTAGTTCTCCATCCCAAGGAGGCCATTCCTCTGGTTTCTTTTTTTCTAGAACTATTTTCCCTAGCTGATATACTCCTATACTTCTTCCAGATATTAGGGACCATCATCCATGACTACAGGATATGACTTGAGGTTTTTATGAGTCTTTTCTTGTCTGTACCTACATCCTCTGTGACTTCCCCACCAACTGAATTTGCCCCAGGAGTAAGAATTCCTAGTTAATAGCAGTAGCTTCTAAATTCACAGAATTATAGAATACAAGCTAGAAAATCTTTAAATATATTCTAATTAGGTGGTTCTGTGAACCAATGAAAACCAGTTTGACTGGTATGGCCACAACTCATCAGAGATTGGATATTACCTACCCTCCTCCCCACCTCCACCCCACACACATACCCTCCACCAGTCTCTTACTGGATGACACAGAATTAAGTAGTCTACATACCTCTCCCTCATTCCTGAATATTTACTAGACAATTTCAAAAAATATCCTCATTTTACTTGTCCCAGCTATATTCTTATGAATATCAGGGCAGTCTCCTAGAGGTCTCATGCCAACTTTTTATCTGAAAATCTACATAAGTCTGAGCACTGAGAGTTCTGGGCCTTTGACCTGAGTACCAGAGTTGTTACATGGTTCCACATCTGAAAGACTCCCCAGTCTGTGCTTCCTTCAGCTGAGGGCAATGGGAGACATACACCATGCTATTCTCTGTTGGTATCTGTTCTCCTTCCCTTGTGAATAATAACAAAGTTTTCTCAAATGATACTCCTGTGAGGCTCTTCATTCAAACTCTCCAGCATTACAGGTTCCCAACCTGTGGACCACAAGTCCATGCCAAGCATTATCATTTTCCCAACCATCTTCAAGGGAAATTCTGTGAAGTCTTTTAATGTTAAAAAGTCTTCTCTTACTCAAAAAAATTAGGAACCAGTGAGCTACCCATCATTCTGACATTCAGGGAAGTCCTTCATTGTACAAACCACTATTCAATGGTGAAGTATTACTGTAGTATGGAGACTTATATTTTAAAGCTGTTCATTTCATGTTAACTTCAGGATAGTGGTGAGCCTGTAAACAGATATGATCAGGACAAGGCTAGAGAGAATTGAATAAAGGATAAACATTGAAACAGGTAGGGCTTGGGGAAGTCCCTGGAAGCTTGGTGGCCATCTATAGTTGAACCAACATCCTAAAGTCATTCAAATAGTTATAGAAAGGATATTTCCAGGTAACTAAGAACCAGAATGAGACAAATGGGATAATAATAATAATAGTTCATATTAATGTATTTCTTTGCAATTGACCAAACAGTTTTTTAATGACAATTCTATAAAGCAGATTAAGTAAAATATGGTAAATAATATATAACAATTATGTATGTATATAATATTACATGTGTAGTACCTATATATACACATATGCACATTGTGTCTCAAAATTCTTAGTACAGTTTTAAGTTGTTTTTTTTTTAATAGCTTAAAACTATGAAGTTAGAGGGATGGCTTTTGGATATGCAATTGTGCCATGGCTTTTGAACTCTGGCTTTAAACTTTAATAGCTTAAACTGCACTAAGACTTTTGAGACACCCTGTATGTCTATGTAGTTCTAGACTTGGGATTTCTCTGGCATAGGGAATTCACTAACAAGGAAATTCCTTCCACTACTAGCTTTTCATCTGAAATTCATAGTCTAGAGCAGGGGTTAGCATACTACTCTGGTCTGTTTTTATGCAGTGGGCTAAGAATAGTTTTCACATTTTTAAATAAAAAACAATTTTATTCACCAATGTAAAAAGCTCCTAGGCCATACCAAATCAGGAAGCCATCCCTATTTGATTCACAGTCTGCTGACTACTGCTACAGAGAGTTGGTTAGGGCACTGTGAAGTTGAATAACTTGCCCCTATTCAAATAGCCAATATGTGCCAGAGGCAGGAGTTGAACCAGGCCTTCCTGATTCCAAGGCCAGACCTCTGTACACTATAGTATAAATATATTATATATGATAGACTGGGATAAATGATAAATGGAATAGTAATATATCATTACCCCCATTTTGAGGAAGCTAAAGGTCCTAAAGAAAAAAGGAACATGCCCAGAGTCACACAGTTAGCAAGTGGCAAGGCTAAAACTAGAGTCTGGGTCTTTTGGCTCCAAATCCAGCCCTTTCCTCTCTCTACCATACTGACTCCCTATTGAGTAGAAAAGTCAGACCACTAATGAATACCAAATAGTAGGCAAATAAGCAGGATCCAAAAGGCTTAGACTTCAAAGGGTAAGTCCAGTAAGACAATTACAAGCAGAAAATATGCAGGAATCAAAGGAACAGGACAAAACAAAAGACAAGAGTTGAAGCAACATTGATAAGACTTCAATAACAGGCCAGCATAGACCAGATTCTGACATAGCCAAGACCATTTTATATACTTCCTTCTAGGGTTAAAACTAGTCCCATGTGCAGACAAGTCAGTAATTGTACATGGCTAAAAAAAGATGGTAAACAAGTGTTAAAGGCAGATGCTACCATTCTTCATCATAGACTATACAAACAAGGACATTCTTCGCATGTTTATTGATTTATCCTCCCACCCCATCAACTCAGCAAGCTCAAATGCTTTCAAGCAGCATCAGACAGTCTCTACCTTGCTTCTATCTGTTCTTCTGCTTCCTTGGTTTCTTTTGCCTTCCCTTGTTCTGAACTCTGTCCTGATTCAATATGGATTATTTCAGTGGAAAGTGGCTCCTATCTTAGGATAAGAAATCATAATTCATATTTTTGTCAGATATACCACAAATAGGCAATAATCAATTGTTCCATAGTTACCAAAGTTCTGGTTATCGGAGTTTCCCAGCTAATAATCTTCAAAGTTTTCTAATAGTCATGAACATGACTTTCAAATACAAGAAGCAAGAGAAGCATAAAAAGGTAAACAGGAAAGGGAAATCATAAGGGACTTATTAAAGTTGGACTATTTACATTCTTACATGGAAAGACGATATTTGTAACTCATGAGACTTTTCTCAGTATGAGGATAGTTGAAGAGAATATATATGTATATATACACATATATGTATGTAAAGGTGGGTGTATGTATGTGTATATGTATATATATGTGTGTGTGTATGTACAGAGTGAGTTGAATATGAAGGGATGATATCTAAAAGATAAAATTAAGAGGTGAGAGAGGAATATATTGGGAGAAGAAGAAGGGAGAGATAGAATGGGGTAAATTATCTCACATGAAAGAGACAAGAGAAAGCTATTACAATAGAGGGGAAGAGCAAAGTTGTTAAGGGGAATGAGTCAATCCTACTCATTGGATTTGGTTTAAGGAGGGAATAATATACACACTCAATTTGGTATCTTACCCTACAGGAAAGTAGGGGGAGGGGGATAAGGGGGGGGGGGATGATAGAAAGGTGGGCAGAATAGGGGAGGGAGTAAGTAGTCAGAAGAAAACGCTTTTGAAAAGGGATAGGGTTAAAGGAGAAAAATAGAATAAATGGGGGGTGGGATAGGATGGAGGGAAATGTAGTCAGTCTTTCACAATATGACTACTCTAGAAATGTTTTGCATAACTACACATGTATAACCTATATTGAGTTGCTTGTCTTCCCAGTGGGAATGGGTGAGGAGGGAAGAAGGGAGAGAATCTGGAACTCAAAGCTTTAAAAACAAATGTTAAAACATTGTTGTTACATACATAAGATATAAAGGCACTGGGGTATAGAAATTCATCTTGCCCTACAAGAAAGTAAGTGGGAAGTGGGTAAGGAGAGGGATAGGGGAGGATATAAGAGAGGGCAGATTAGGGGAAGGGGTATTGAGTATGCTTGCCATCTTGGGATGGGGAGGTAGGGGAGAGATGGGGAGAAAATTGGAAACTTGAAATCTTGTAAAAATGAATGTTGAAAACTAAAAAATAAATAAATTATGGGGGGGCGGAATAAATCTGTCATTCTTAACTATGAAAAAAAATCATGAACAAATTGCTTCTGCAGATCAATAATATACTTAGCTATCTTTGCCTTCAGTAAGTTCTTTTCCTATTAGGAAGTGATTTGTTGTAGACCCTCTCAGAACCATCTACATTTCTTCCCAACTGCTCTTCTCTGAGAGTCTGCTTTCTCAGGTTTCCTCAGAACTTTCTGTGTTTATAAAATGTCCAAATCTTAAAGGGACAGCAATTTACAACCTCCTCCCAGTGAAAAATTCCCAATTCCTGCAAACCATTTAGGAGAAATCAGGATGATAGAGGATGTACAAACAACACACAATGATATTTCAATTATTTTATAAAGATAACATATTTAAACTGGATCAATTTGAGTTAAAAAATGTCCTCCTTCATGACCACAAATATTTATATACAGTTGTATTGTAAATAAACAACTAAATGTATAGCATACAACTCACCTGTAATAATGCAAAATAGAAAACATACCTATTACATATATATGTATATATGCAATACATTATTAAAATGACAGATCAACATATATAAACATTTTATAAACTGCAAAAAATTAATAATAGTGAATGATATAGTAATATACAAAGCACATTATATAGATATATATAAATACACATAAATACTTCATTAAGAATCACATTTGGTTACATGAGTAATCACTTCTCTTGTTTGCCTGGTGATTTTCATGCTAAGTTGAATGACCAGCTTAATAGTCCCAACACTTCTACCATGACTTTCTAAATGGTTGGTTCTTAGTATCATGCTATGGTAACTCAGCTTGGAGTTGTCTCTAGCTGGCTATCATAGTTCCCTATAGGTTTACCATTTTCCCTCCCTACATTTGGGGAGTTAAGATAAAGCACTTTTCTCTGGGTTTAACCCTCCCTCATCATCTGAATGAGTGTTCCTCTTTAACTAAGATATATTGGTTTTATTCTCTGAGGAGTAACAATACATAATTTTATCCATCAATTTTGTCATTTTCTGTCAGTCTTTCAACAATAGATGGGCTCCTTTTCTCTGAATCCATGAACCTAACAACCCATGAAGTTTAATCAACTTTCTAATAGGTAATAGATGGTTCCAGTGGATGGTCTTTGTAAGACCTTAAGCATTCTTTGGGATGATTTTGTAAATTGGTCAGTTACCCAGTTTCTCTACCATTATAGCAGGGCATCACCTTCCATCAGTTAGCTGTCTTATATGTTCCACTTGTACCAATGTTCCTAATCAGAACTATTATCTGCATGAAGATCTCAAAACCAGATGTGGGCACTGTATAGCTGTGCATTTCTACTGAATTTTTTTTCTGAACTGGCACCATGGCTTGACAATAAGCCACTATCAGTCTATCCTTTGAGACACATGACTAATAATCTCTCCCTCTTTCCAGTAACAAAGTACAAGTCAATAGGTAAATGTGACTGTCTTCCAGATATGAATAAGCATGGGGTAAACATTCTTACATAATTTCTTGCAGTATTGTCTGCAGGTTCTTGAAATGACAGGTGCTACCTCCACTGTGCTTTCTGTTCAGATACATGATCAAGCAGACTGATTGACTGAAATTCTGTGACTCTGTAAATATAATTAAGCATAACAAGAGCAGAGGAAATAGAAGTGACTACACTTCTCAGATAAACTAGCTGATAATTACTATAATCAGGCACTGCATGTAGCTTTATGCTAAGTTTCTTACATTGAATTTCGCTCTAAAGTTTCTTGGCAGCTAAGGAAAAAAGGGAAGCACGTCAGATTCCATCATTGTCTTAGAGAAGAAAACAGACATTTGTCTCCAGAGACAAACTTTCCGGGAATAAAACTCAAGAAGGAACTTGCTTCGTGCATCTTTGCAGAGGGGACACTGGGTCACGTAGGATAGAGGTAACACCCACACCCAGGTCAACCAAGTAAAGGGCGCTAATAAAAATATGAGATGTTTTGGAGAAGCAATAAAAAATAGAAACTCTTAGGCAGCTCCACAATTGTGATGAAACCAGGTTGATCTTTTTTGCTATTCCTCAAACATGCCCTGTTCTTTTTCACCTCTGTACCTTCACCCATGCTGTTAGCCTAACCTGGGATACCTGCCCTTCCCACCTCCTCCATCGAACCAAATCTTTGATTTTCTTAAAAGACAGGGTTCCACATTTCCCTCCTTCTTAAATCCTTTCCTGATCTTCTGCTATTTGAATTCCCACTATATTGTATATACTCTGCACCTCTACCTATCAAAAACTTGCTTGTCCACTACCTTGAGATTATCCTCCAATTTTGTCATCTCCTTAAAGGAAGAATACAATTTCTAACTTTTTAACGTCCCCTATTGCAACTAATGCTGAATAGTAATAGAATCTCAAAAAATATATTTAAAAATAAGATACAACAAATGTTTACTAAGTGCATTTTCTTAGCAGGTACTTGAGGAATCTAAAGTTTGGACAAGTTATAGTGCTTGCCCTCAAAGAGCTTATTTAATAGGAGGGTAACTCCAACACATAGCTATATTGTGAGTCATACATATACACATGTGCTTTTTTCATTTTATTTTATTTTTCAAGTAACAAGCTTTTATTTTCTCAGCCTCCTACTCCCCCCAAACCAACTTAGAAGGAAAAAAAAATCTTGTAACAAATGAGCATACTCAACAAAATAAATGTCTACATTGCTCATGTCCAAAAATGTATATCTCTTTTTGCATACCAAATTTATCGCCTCTCTGTTAAGGAGGTAGGGAACATAAGTCATAATTAGTCCTCTGGAATTTTGGGGGGCCACTGCATTGATAAAGATTCACAGTCTTACAGAATTCTATGTCTTTTTAGTGTTGTTTCTATAATATAAATTATCCTCTTGGTTTTGTTTACTTCACTCTGCAACATTTCTTACAGTTCTTCCCAGGTTTCTCTGAATTAATTCTTTTCATTATTTCTAACAGTCCAAGACTATCCCATTACATTTGTAACAGGGCTTTGTATATGCCCAGCTCACCCAAGGGACCTAATTCCTACAGATCTTTTGTGTTTCCCTGTCATGTGGAAGGGCAAAAGAAACTCTTTGCATTGGATGTGTAGCCAGAACAGGATGTGTCTTTAACAAGACCAGATGGGAATAACTTTGTGCTCTTTCCAGCTAGGTCCAGAGGGGTGAAGGTTCTGTTCACCCACTCCAGAGGTATCATGAACTGGGCTTTGTTAAGCAAAGTCTACCCTCCCTTTCCTTTCCTTTAGGCCTTATAGCCCCAAGAATATGGCTTGGGGTTGTGATCTCTTTCATTTTGTCTTTTTCTGTTTCAGCACTTGAGGTGGATTCAGACTTGAGCCATGGCAACTATGGAGGCAGGACTCCAGGTCAAGGTGGTGGTGGGGGCTTTTGGACTTGGAACTTGGTGGGATTGTGCTATATAGGAACTGAGTTAAGGTGTAAACCTAATACCCTTCCTCTGCCCAGAAACTGAAGTGGTATAAAGAAAGCTCATGCTTTCCCAGGTGTTGGGTGAAGGGGTGATATTTGTATATTTGTTCTTGCTATATCTTTAAGATAAATATTCTTTTGTAAAATCTAACTGTTAAGTGGTTAAATGGAACTGAGGTTCAGGGGATCTCTGAAACACAATCAGTGGGAGCTGGAGCCGACAACAGACTAGACAAGCCCCTCTCCCCAAACACCATTAAGGGTGCCAGAGAACCCTGAAGGAGAAGTAAAATGTAACCCACCTGGCTCTCAGATAGTGGGGGGGGGGGAGAAGGCAGGGTAGTCATCATACACTGTAATTTATTCAGACATTCCCCAACTGAAGGGCATCCCCTAACTTTCCAGTTCTTTTCTACCACAAAAAAAGAACTACTATTAATACCTTTGCAATACGGTATTTTCCCTCTTTCATTGGTCTCTTTGTTGTATAGACATGATAAAGGTATTATTGGATGAATTATATCTCACAGTTTAGTGACTTTTGGGGGATTCGTTTCAAATTGCTTTCCAGGATGGCTCTGCCATTTTACAGTTCCATCAAAAATGAATTAATGCACCTGTTTTCCCTTCAAAATGTTATTTTCCATTTTTGTCAGCCTTGCAAATCTGATGGGTATGAGGTGGTATTGAAGAGTTGATTTAATTTACTATTCTCTAATTATTAGGCATTTGGAGCATCTTTTCATTTGGCTGTTAAGAGTTTGAATGTCTTCTTTTGAGAATTGCCTATTCATATTCTACCTGTTCATATCAATTGAGGAATGACTCTTATTCTTGTTTATTTGTTTGTTTTATGTTATAGGAATTTTATTTCATAACTTGAAAAAACAGCCTAATGCTTTCCCCTAGCTTTTTCTCTGTCTTCCCTCAATATTCCTTTTCTTTTTTTAATGTTTATTCTTAACATTTATATTTTAATTTTGAGTTCCAAATTCTCTCCCTTTCTCCAACCTGCCCCCCACTCACTAAGAAGGTTAGCAATCAATATGATACCAATTATACATGTGAGCCATGCAAAACATTTCCATTTAAGCCATGTTATTAAAAAATAAGCAAGAACAATAAAGTGAAGAAAAATATGCAATCTTCACTCAGAGTTCATCAGTTCTCTCTCTGGAGGATAGCATTTTTCATCATGAGTCCTTTGGAATTGTCATAGATCATTATATTGATCAGAGTACCTAAGTTTTTTCACAGTTGATAATCATTACAATATTGCTATTACTACGTCCAATGTTCCCCTGGTTCTCCTCGCTTTGATTTGTAACAGTTCATGTAAATCTTCCTAAGTTTTTCTGAAACCATCCTCTTTGCCATTTCTAAAAGCACAATTGTATTCCATCACAATTATATTCCACAATTGTTCACAAATGGTTTTTATTCTTATAAATTTGAATTTGTTCCTTATATATCTTGAAAGTAAGACTTTTATCAGAGAAAATTACTTTAAATATTTCTGCCCTTTTAACTGTTTCCCTTCTTATTTGAAATATATTAGTTTTGTTTTTGTAAAACTCTTCAATTTTGTCTTCTGAAAACCTCTCTCCTTTGTTTGGTATATGAGATACTATATACATGTCCATAGGGACAGTGGCTGCACTACACATACACACACATATATATATACACACATTTATATACCTAAATATTATATACATACACACACACATCAGAATTATAAAACAAAGTGCTATGAGAAATCTAAAAGTTCACCACCAGCCAGTGATTAGAGAAGGCATCATGGTGATTAAATTTGAATTGAGCTATAGTTTAGTGAAAGGAGCACTGACTTTGTGGTCATATGACTTGAATTCAAATCCTGATGCTGACACTACCTATGAGACTTTGGGCAAGTCACTACAACTCCCTAGGCCTCAACTGCAAAGTAGGGGGCTGACATCTGAAATCTCTTCCAACTCTAGATATAAAACTATGACTTCACGAATTTGGCAGAAGACAGGAAGGAAAGTCAATAAACATTTATTAAGCATTTACTATGTCCCAGGCACTGTTCTAAACACTTCTTATATAGAGAATGGTTTGATCAAGGCAAGTAGGCATGAGAGAACATTGAGTTCAGAGGGCAGAAAGTGATCCAGTTTAGCAGGTGTATAATGTTTGTTGGATGTAAGCTCCAGAAAGGTAGAGACTTTAAAAAAAAAAGTCATTTTCATACCCCAAAACTGTGCCTTGCACATTGGAGATAATAAGATAACTTATTGGAGACAATAAGTGAATTGGATTAAAGAAAAAGGACTAATATGATCTTAGGCTGCAAAGGCAGGGTAGTGTCAGGTTCTGGAAGGGCCTTGAATTCTGGACAGAAGAATTTGAACCTTATTCAATAGGCATTGGGAAACCACTGACGGTTTTTGAGCTGGGGAGCAACCTGACCAGATCTACATGTAAAACAAATTCTTAAGTGAAGTACATTGAGTTTGATTTTGGGAAGATTTAAAATACTGTAAGCAAAGACCTCAATTGCCTTCACTAGTAATAATGAAGGATTCATCTCTCTGAGAATGGGAAGGGAAGTTGAACTAGACTGGTCACACTGTTGTACTGATGTTGTAGCACATTCCTATCTATGAGAAGAGAAACACTTCATTATCATAGGATCTTAAAACTAGATTTGGACAGACTTCAAAGGCTATGTAGTCCTGCCCCTTCATGTTACAGATGAGAGAACTGAGGCTCATGGAGGCTAACTGATTTGCCCATAGTCACAAAGGTAGTAAGTATCAAAGGTGGAATTTGAACTGAAATCTTCTGATTCTAGAAGCAGGTTGGTTTTGTTTTTTTTTGTTTTAAATTCAGGTCTTACATTAAGACATCACTCTTTTGTATTAAGGTAGTAAAGGTAATAGTAAGGGCAACTAGGTGACACAGTGAAAATAGAGCACTTGGCACTGGAGCCGGTGATCTTGCTCACTGAGCCACCTGGCCAAAGTTGAACTATTAACATTCCTACATGGAAAAACAATAATTGTAACCTATGAAACTTTTCTCAGTAGTTGAAGGGATTAGAAATATATATATATATATATGTATATATATATATGTCTTTATATGAGGGTATGTGGGCATATGAATACATATGTGAATGTGTGTATATACGTTTACAGGTATACATAGATAGAGGGCACGGGACCAATTTAACAGGAAGGGATGATACTTAAAAGGTGAAATTAAGAGGTGAGAGGAATATAATGAGAGGAGATGGGGAGAGACAGAGTGGGGCAAACTATCTCATACAGAAGAGGCAAGGGAAAATGGTTACAATGGAGGGGAAGAATAGGAAGGCAAAAGGGAATAGGTCAACCTTATTCCTATTGAATCTGGCTTGAGAAGGGAGGGAAATACACACTAAATAGGGGATCTCACCCTCCAGGAGAATAGGGGGGGAAGGGGATGTGAGGGGGGATGATGGAAGGGAGGGCAGGCTGTGGGGGAGGGAAGTTGGAAGCACCCACTTTTGAAAAGGGACAGGATCAAAGTAGAGAATAGAACAAGTGTGAGGTGGGATAGGAGGGAGGGAAATATAGTCAGTCTTTTACAATACATCTACTATGTTATTGTTTTGCATTAGTCACACATGTACAACCTATACTGAACTGCTTGTCCCCCCAGTGGTGGTGGGTGGCGGGGGGGGGGGTAAGGGAATGAATCTGGAATTGAAAGTTTTAAAATCAAATATTCAAATATATTAAAAAAAAAATAAGAAAATAGAGCACTTGCCCTGGAGTCAGGAGGACCTGAGTTCAAATCCTGCCTCAGACACTTGACACACTTACTAGCTGTGTGACCTTTGGCAAGTCATTTAACCCCAATTGCCCTGCCTTCTCCCCCTCCAAAAAGACAAAAAAAAAGGGTGGCTAGGTGGCTCAGTGAATGGATCACTGGCCCTGGAGTCAGGAGGACCTGAGTTCAAATCCAGCCTCAGACACTGTAGCAGCAAGCACCCCAGCATCCCCAGGGCAGCTGCCAACACAGGTTCTTAGATCTGATTTTCTAAAGGAAAGCAACTCAAAATGGGATAACAATCTTGCTTTAATCAATCAAACATATCATTTACCCAGTCCAGGGAAAAAAGTCAGCACCCCAAACTTTAGAGTATACAGAGGTTACAAGCAGAAGTTAAAAGAAGACAAGAGAAACAAACAGATCAAGCAGACAGGCTTCCAACTGTCCAACCATCACAATCATACCTAGTCAGTTACCAGAGAGGGAAGCATCAACATCTGGGTTTTTCAAAGCTGGGGGGCTTAATGGCTGCCCAGAGTCTCATCTGGTCAAATCACACAACACTTCTCAAAGTAAGCCCCAAAACAAAACCTCACATCAAGGTTTATATAGCCTTCTCCTGGCTCAGAGAATGTCACAACCCCCTTGACCCACTGCCCAATCACAAAGTATCTCCTGAAAAACAAGCCTCCGACCACAGGCTCCAGGTGCACTTAAGCCTATCAAAGGGCCTAGGAGCAGGGAAGATCTTAAATTCACATTCCCATAAAAGATACTTAACACAAAAAACTGTGTGACCTTGGGCAAGTCACTTAATTCCAATTGCCCTTCCTTCCCCTTTCCAAAAAGCAAAAAAAAAAAAGAAATACAAAAAAAAGGTAATAGTAAAGGTTGTAAACTGGAAACAGATATGGATGATGGAGCTCCTGGGGGATGACTTCCTCTTGCCATATAATTTTGAATGCTGTGGGTAAGTTCACTGACCTTGGCAATACACCTTCCAGGGCTGTCCACATAGATGATGAAGTTGATGTTGCACATCTTACCATAGCTGGCTCAGCATTTGGGAGGCACCAAAAGAACATGTGGGGAAGAAGAGATATCACAGTACACACCAAACTGAAGGTCTACAGAGCTGTTGTGATGACTACACTACTGTATGCCCATGAAACCTGGACAGTCTACTAGTAGCATGCCAGGAAACAGAATCCCTTCCATTTGGACAATCTTAGGAAGATTCTGAGGATCGCCTAGAGCTGGGGCACCAAGCATTCAATATCTATTGAAGCTAGTATAACTCTGATGGGCTGGCCATGTACTTTGAATGTCAAATACACACTTAGCAAAAAGACTGTTTTGTAGAGAACTTGCATGTGGTAAGCACTATCATGGTGGTCAGAAGAAGTGGCACAAGGACACTCTCAAGGTATTTCTGAAGAACTTAAGTATTGACTGTGAGACATGGGAAATACTAACATCAGACTGACAAGCATGGCTGGTATGCCGGCATCAAAGAAAGCACGATATTCCACGAGTAAAGCAGAATGTAGAAGCATAAAAGGAAATGTGAGCTACGCAAATCCTGTGTTACTTCCATTCTAAATGTTCTGTCTGTGGTAGTTCCATCCAAACTGCTATTGGTCTGATCAGTCACAGCCAAACCCACGGTGCCCTGACTCCAACATTGTCATGTTCTTGGTCTTCTTCAAAAACGAAGGACAACCAACAGCAAACTGGAAATAAAGTCAGGTCCCACAGATTGGTGGATGACTGAATAAATTGTGATATATGGATGGAAGGGGATATTATTGTGCATAAGACATTATTAATATGAAGAATTAGAGAAATTTTGGAAGACTTGTTACAAACTTATACAGAACAAAATAAGCAAAATTAAGAGAACAATAAACATAATGACCACAATAAAAAAAAAAACAATAGAAATCAGATCACTGTAATCACCAATTTTGACTCCAGAGTCCTGATGATGAAACAGACCCCTCTCTATTTTACCTTTAGAGAGGTAAGGGATTACAGGTACAACATAAGGCATAGTTAGACATTAGACATAGTCAGTGTTGGTTTGTTTTACTTAAATGATTTTTTTTTTGCTAAAAAAGAGGAATTTTTTGTGAGGGGTAGCTTTGGGAAATGGCAGTTTTTTAAAAAATGAATAGATCTATTTTTCTGTTGTTGTTTGCAAGTGACTCTAATTGGGGTAAGGATAGGTATTACCTTTCTAAAACAATTCAAATGGAAGACAAAATATACTTATATCTCATAAGTAGGAGAAAATACATGAAATTCAAAGGGTTTAAATGAGTGACAATTCCTGTCTTGAGGGGAAAAAATAAAAAAAATATATGCTGAAAATCCTAAAGGTTAAAAATACAAAGCAATTTGTGGGTATATGCAGCAGTTTGTATGACCTTGAACAAGTCAATTAACCTCTTTGAGCCTCAGTTTCCATACCTACATGATCCATGGGTCCATTGCATCCCAGCATCTGACATAATAACTTGGATACAAAATCTTTTTGGCTTGTGCTCCTCCTCAAGAAAATGCCTGGAAATATCAGGATTTGGCTTATTGTCTTTCACAAAATCTCTACAACCCATTCTTCCATGAAGGGAAAGTCTGGGAAAATCATTATCTGACCAGTTTTGCTCTCCCCAAAATGTCCCTCAGGTCTCATTTAAGCACTCAAGTTAACAAGGTCTCAAATATATGGCAAGTTGCTTTTTTTTTGTTTGTTGTTTGTTTTTTAACCTGACAAGCACTGAACAGGTTTATTCCTCAACTATCAAGAAAACTATTCTTCTTTCCAAAGGGTAACCAGCAACTCTCCTTCCTGGTGAGTCTGATTTTTCCTATAGACCTGTGTAATTTACATGACTCACAGTCCCAGGAAGAGACAGGTCTGAGCTATTCTTTGGTGAATATGGTTCTCCACTACACTAGTCTCTCTAAATCCAGTCATTTGCTTGTCACCATAATGAATTTGTCAGTGTGTCTATTTGGCACCAGTTCCTAAGTGCATCTAATTCCCTAGAAAACCAATATGGTGGAACAGGCATCCCACTGGGCTGTTCTAGAGCCAACTATCCTCCAGAGTCAATTGTTAAATTTCCAGTGTGAGCATTTACACTCTGGAAATCTATAAACATTATAAATAGGGTTTTGATTTATGTAGAGTTTTGTGATTGTCTGAGCTTAAGAAAATGGTAGAGAAAATGTTAGCAATTTCAGAGTAAACTTACAAGTGTGTCATGAGTATATTTGTTTTGTTTTGTTTGTTTTCAAAGATTCAGTGATCGAACATTTGCCAGTATATCCTTGGCATCTCTTTAGGTCCCACATATAGTTCAGGATCACTACTTCTTCTTGGGGTTAATGTTTTTTTCATTTATATTGGAAGATAGGTCCTCTCTTGAACCCATGCCCTGACATACCAAAGATTAAGGAGGTGAGGACATGCCTGATCCATCAAGGAAATGAAAGGGTCAGTTTAGATCACTGGTCTGGAGCTGAACCTCAGAAGCCATGTCATTAAACCTTCTCATTTTTCAGAGGTTGAAACTGAGTCACGAGAAGGCTAGGTGATTTGTCCAAAATCACACAAGTAAGCATCAGAGGTGGGGTTTTGAACCCTGACATGACACTCCAGAGTCAGCCAGTTCACTTTTCCCTGAACTAAATGGTCTCCAAGATCAATTTCAGATCTAATATACTGATACTGTGACTGGGAGGGAAAAGGGGTCAAGGAAATGTAACCATGTGATGGAAGTGACCCTGTCCAAAAAGAAATGGAATGTGTGGAAAAGTGCAGGGGAAAAAAATCATGCGTAGAAGGACAAGTGAATGAGAGTTTGGGGGAATGGTGAAAGGGAAAAGAGAGCAGAATGGTTATTGAAAGACTATGACGGGGGCGGCCAGGTAGCACAGTGAGTAAGAGCACTGGCTCCAGTGTTGAGAAGACCTGGAGATCAAATCCCAGGCTCAGATACTTAGCACCCACCCAGAAACACCTGGCCGTGTAACCTTGAGCAAGTTACTTAACCCCAATTGCTTAGGGGTGGCCAAGTGGCTCAGCAAGTAAGAGCACCAGCTCCAGTGTCAGGATGACCTGGATCAAATCCGGGCTCAGATACTCAGCACCACACCCAGAAATAACTGGCCATGTAACCTTGAGCAAGTTACTTAACCCCGATTGCTTAAAAAAAAAAAAAAGAAAAGAAAGACTATGACAATGTACAGAAGGCAGATTTCCTCTACTTTACAATTTCATTTGGGGGAAGGTGGGGTTCTGTTTCTGCAAAATAGAATGAAAGAAATCTCATTTCTGTAAGCGTATAAAATCTCAGAGATAAAGCCCCTACTGTATCTCTTGTACAACAACCCTGAGGCTGGTAAAGACAATGAGCTCTCAACAAATTCCTCACTGGATAATGTTATTCTAAGACTGTATTCCATCGTTTGAACCAAATAACTTTTTTATAAGACATTTTTCTATCAGCTCCACAGAAGCCTAAGATCTCTGGTTTGAAGCTTTTATCGTTTCATAGTACATGCTCTCTTAAAAATATCAAGGCAAGTATCCCTTGGTAGAAACTGCCTTTGGATGGTTTTGCTTGCCCATTGGTCTATGAATACAGGCCTTCAGCCTGCTCCCACAGGCTTTGTCAGTACATATACACACGACACTGAAGTAAACCCCAAGGATATCCACTCCAAGTCTGAAACAGATGCTTGTGGCCAGTTGCTTATTCTTAGAGTCTCTTGACTAGATAAGACAGGGTAAGACTCATATCTAGGAAATGGAGTTAAAGATGATCACATTCCTGGCATTTTGTTGCTCTGTTATCTCCATTGTGGGATACCTCACATTCCTTTCCATTTAAATATGGATGCCTATCTCTGTCTAGGGAACCATTTTTTGAAGACTCTTGGGCTCTGACTGGACAAAGACAAGAAGAAGATGGAAAAGCTTCAAAGAATCCTAACTCAAATGATAAGGAATGAGAAATCAGACCGGGGCGGGGGGGAGGGGGGGGAAGAGAGTAGAGAGAAGATATCTGGTGGCAAAAAGCTCTTCTGAGATCTCTCAAAGTATATACGCTAAGGGGCTTTCTAGGGAGTGAGGCACAATGGATAGGGTGCCAGGCCTGAAATCAGGAAAAGTCATCTCCTTGAGTTCAAATCCAGCCTCAGATACTTACTAGCTGTGTGACCCTGGGCAAGTAACTTAACCCTGTTTGCCTCAGTTTCCTCATCTATAAAATGAAGGAAATAGCAAACCATTATAGTATTTTTGCAAAGAAAACATCAAATGGGGTCACAAAGAGTTGGACACAATTAAAAATGACTAAACAAAAAGGGACTTTCTGTTTCATCTAAATGTCAGTTCAGTTTGCTAGCTCAAGGCCTGAAAAAGTCAGTAATAATATACGAGGCACATCCTAATTAGGCTTCAGTACCCTAGAGGAGGGCAGCTTGCCAGGTGACAACATCTGCTTGCATTTGGCTACACACCAAAAACTCCTGTAAGGCTGATAAAGCTAACACATGACCAGAAACTAAGCATCTAAGTCAATCCATCTGAATAGTAATTGCCAATTGAAGTGACTTGAGCTGAAATACAGTGATGATGGCACCTTTTTCATTAATCTCTACATGTTCTAAGTACTTAGGAAGGAGCTAGAAGAGACAGTTGATGGAGGGTTGGCAAGGATTCAGAAGATCTGAATTCAAATCCAGTCTCAGACACCAGCTATATGAACCTGGGAAGTCACTTAATCTCTATCTGCCTCCATTTCCTCAACTCTAATATGAGGTTAATAATAACACCTGCCTCACAGAATTGTTGTGAGTCTCAAATGAGGTAATATTAGTAAAGGCTTAGTACAGTGCCTGGCATATAACATATTCTTTTTTTTTTTTTTTAAAGCAATAGGGGTTAAGTAACTTGCTCAAGGTTACACAGCCAGTTATTTCTGGGTGTGGTGCTGAGTATCTGAGCCCGGATTTGATCCAGGTCATCCCGACACTGGAGCCGGTGCTCTTACTCTCTGAGCCACCTGGCCGCCCCTAAGCAATTGGGGTTAAGTAACTTGCTCAAGGTTACACAGCCAGGTGTTTCTGGGTGGGTGCTAAGTGTCTGAGCCCGGGATTCGATCTCCAGATCTTCTCAACACTGGAGCCGGTGCTCTTACTCGCTGTGCTACCTGGCCGCCCCCATATAACATATTCTTAAAAAATGCAAGAGTGGGTGGAGCAAATAAATGTCCACTCCAACTTGTCTACAGGAGTACTACAATCTGCTGGACTAATGGTACTCAGGCCTGACAGATTAAGTAGTGTTTTAATCTGATATGAATTTTTGATTGAAGCCAAGAATAAGTAATAAGAGTTCACTGGTATAGAGGTAAAGACCAAGTGGCTACTTCAAAATTCTCTTCAGAAGCATTAGGTCTGCAATTTACATCTGCTGTTGTTGAAGAATTGGAAATAATTCTGGGATCTAGGTTGTATTTAAGAGGCAGTTAGCTGGCACAGTGGATAAAGTGGGGGCCCATCCTGGGGTCAAGAAGACTCATCTTCATGAGTTCAAATCTGATTTCAGACACTTACTAGCTGTGTGATCCTGGGCAAGTCACTTAATCCTGTTTACCTCAGTTCCTCATCTGTAAAATGAGCTGGAGAAGGAAATGGCACTCCAGTATTTTTGCCAAGAAAACTCCAAATGAAGAGTCAGACATGACTGAAAAACAACTGAATGTGAAGATGCATTTCACATGTTGAATAAAATGCTAGAATGAGTTAGGCTACCAGCTTGACTGTATAAAAGCCACAGGCTCTTAAGTTGAAAGGGAAATGAAAGAATATGTAGTCCAATCTCTATATTTTACAGCTGAAGAAACTGAGCCATAGGAGGCTGTCATAAAAGTAGAAACAGAAAAGCTTGGGTTTGAATGCAGATCTTCAGTCATCCAATCTAGTGCTCATTCCACATTATCATTCTGACTTTCTACACATACCCTCTTGGTAGAACTGTTCATTCATTGTTATTTCAATCTTCGTGTCAGAAAAAGTCCAGGTATGCTGTGGTCACTTCTCTAACTTATTGCTTCCAACCAAGTGACCTGGGAATGCCAGTATCTGGCATTCTCCCCCAGAGTGCCTCCCATTCCAAACACTCAAAACATAGAGTAGTTTTATTGACAAGCTAGTGGATGTAGAAAACAACAAAGGTCAAAGCCCCTCCCGCAGTGATAGTCCTGTCTCCAGAGACCCATTCAGATTGGTTTATATACTTCCACCAACAGGGGAGGCTGACCCTTGCTCCTATCTATCTGTGCTCCCTCTGGGGTCACTATGCTAAATTGTTCTTTCCCTTGGCAGCTCTAGCCAAAAACCAATGGTTGTTCACTACATCTAACTGTTGTAGCTCCTCAGAATTCATCTGTTCTCCAGAGCTTTGCTCCTGTAGTCATCACCAGAATCACTGTCCTTTGTTCTACCTCTCTCCAGAAAATGGCTCTTGTCATCTTTCCCAGGGGACCAGCTCTCTGGTCCCTGCTTGTATGAAGAGATCTCTTTTCAATTTAGTCCTCCTGATACAATTCTTATGGGGCCATAAGACATTTTTTGCTTTCATCCTTCATTATCTGTTCTTGCTTCCATATTTTATGCTTTTCCCCCATCTTAGTTGGTTGGTATGTTCTCTATACATGTGTATAACTCTCTCTCAACTCTTCTTTTTCCTCTTCATCAGAATTTTTTCCCTTTGTGTCTTTAGGATTTCATTCTTGAGAGCTGGACTGACATCTTACAGAACTTGAATCCATACAAATCTTTGTAATCTCCTCTTCCCAAACCTAGGATGTATATCATAATTTTCTCAGCTTTCCTTTCTCTTATCATAAACCCCAAAATGGATTAATTACCTTCCATCAAGGTTTCCATCATTTCCACCCAGTAGCTAAGTTGCTCCTTGTTGGTGAGAATTCATCCTGGAATAGAATTTCCCCTTGTTGGTTCCTCCACCTTTGGAAGACTGAAATTAACATTAAGGGAAGTCAAGAAATCCTTAACTGTTCTGCTTCTAGCAGAGTGTTAAAATGGATGTGTAAATAATGGAAGTCTCCCTATCATTAAAATATCAACCCTCTTTGCCAGGCTTGTGATGTTTCTGGAAGTCATCATCAATTTCTTCTTTCTGTATAGGTGGCCTGTCAGTTATCCCAATGACAAAATTGTTTCTGTTCCTACCACCAGTGTTCCTCACCCAAATGTTCTATTGCCATATTTCCCCTCTAATATCTGTAGTTTCTTGCATGGATTCATCTTTTTAATACACAAACTACTGCACTGATCTTCCCTACCCTTTACCACTTCTGTTTCTTTTGAATAAAATAGACCCTTTCAGAACCTTATTCCAATCACATGTCTCATTCCACGAAATCTCAGTAATACCTACAAGGTGTAATTAGTTTCCTTGCCTTAATACCTTTAGTTCTTCCTGATAGTTACCCATGAATACTTTATGCATTCAACATCCCTTTTTCATCTCCTAAGGTGCCCTCTACTGTTTGCCAAGTTGTAATGCCAAGCAAAGGCAACTTCCCAAGGTTCAAAATACCAGCATAGGTGCTCTCCATTTTATTCAGTGACAAATTAAGAACAGAGAGAATCAACATATAGCATAATTCAAAATACAGCATTTACCAAGTGTGATTTAATCAAGTACTACTCCACCCCTGGACATTACATTCATTTAATCAATCACAAAGTCCCTCTTCTAAATACTACTCCACCCCTAGGCTGTACATTCATTTCGTCCATCACAAAGCCCCTCTTCTCAAATGGAGATTAGTTTCCAATCATAAGTAAAGTACATTAATTTGTTTAATCACAGAGCACAAAAAAGTCAAAAGTTCCCCACCCTTGTATCACAATTGAATCTACCCTAGAGTTACAACAAGCTTAAGCACAGCATTTAATACCCAAATGGAGGTCTTTTCTTCATCTTGACACTGAGGCAAGTTCTCAGCAATCTTTGTTCCTGGGGAGACAAAGCTTAGCAAGGCCACAAGATACATTGCCAGTCTCTTCATTAATTCATTCTCTGTTTGCAGAATAGTCCTAGGACCCCTGAAAGCATTAGCATAACCCTCTTCCAGGATTTCTGTAACCATACAACAAGAAAATCCTTCTTCAGGGCTTCTGAACCAACAGCAAGGTTCCAAGACCTCTGCAACAACAGGACTGTTCTTCACCAGTGGACAGATTTGGCAAAACAACATCAAAACAGACAGACAAAGTACCAGCATAACAGCCATGTCTCCTCAGTCCTTGGCAGCTCTGGGTGGCAGCTCTCAAAAGTCCTGGGCAATTCAAAGTAGCCCTCAGCAATCCTCTCAGTCTCTCTCTGCCTCCAAAAGTGCTGCTTCCAAAAAGTTCTTCTGCTTCTCTCCTTTCTTGTGTCTCTCTAAATTTACGTCACCAGCTCCTCCCAGTCCAGCCCTCTCTTTTCACATCAACAAGTCCATCCCACAAGTGGGATTCACAAGCTCTGGGTTTCAACACAATCAGTTTGAAAACCAAGCCAATACAAGGGGATCTTTAAATTCCATTACTATTACACAAGTATTCAGTACCCTTTTGCCTCATTTTTTTCTACAAAATTTGCCCTCTCTGATATTCTCTTTCTCCCTGCAGCCTTAGACTGAGGTATATATAAATGCTTGCTAATAGATTAAAATGTTATCCTCAGAGGAATCTGCATTTTAATAGTGATCAGTTTTAAACTAAAGGAACCAGGTTCTGACTGACATTTTAGCCCTCTTTCAGTAATCTGGGAAAGATTTTTAGCTACCTGGCTAACAGATAGCCAGTGTCCTGTTAGGACTGCATGAATAGAAGCCTCAATTTTCTAATCTGCACAGTGGGAATAACACTAATTACACTATCTACCCTACAAGATTATTATGAAGAAAGTATTTTATAAATCTTATATATATACATATATATGCATACATACATATGTATGTATATAGATATATATGTCTGTATAGAACTATTATCATAGTGGTGATCATGATATTTCCTTGCTCAAAAATTTTCAACATCTCTCCCAACTTCCCATTTGATAAAGTCTAAACTCTCTAGTCTCACATTAAAAACCTACCTTGCTCTGGCTGAAATCTAACTTTGCATCCTTATCTCATATTCTTCATGTATATGTACCTCCCTTCTACAGTCAAATTGGAGTCCCAGATATTCCCTGAACATATACTCTGAAATGTTCCACCTCTCATACTATTCCCTCTACCTGGAATAACTTTTTCCTGAATCAACCTGTTGAAAACCCTACCTACCCTTCAATACCCAGTCCAAATGCTATTTCTGTCAAGAAGGATCCTCTCATTTTCATCTCACCCCCAAACAGATGTGATTTTGCAGTGAGGTAGTGTTATGGCCTGAAGTCAAGAAGACCCGAATTCAAATCCAGACTCAGATGCTTACTAGTTGGGCAAGTCAGGTAACTTTTGTTTGCTTCAATTTCCTCAAATGTAAAATAGGGATAATAATAGCACCTCCCTTGCAGGACTGTTGTGAGGATCAAATGAGATAGTGTTTGTAAAAAAAAGTACTTAGCATAATGTCTGGCATATATATATATATATATATATATATATATATATATATATATATATATATATATATAAAAAACCCTGGTAGCAGCAAGCCCCCCAGCATCCCCAGGGTGACTGCTAACACAGGTTCTTAGATCTGCTTTTCTAAAGGAAAGCAACTCAAAATAGGTTAACAATCTTGCTTTAGTCAATCAAATATATAATTTACCTTGTTCAGGGTAAAGAGTCAGCATCTTGAACTTCAGAGTATATAGACATAAGTTACAAAGCAGAAGTTATAAGAAAACAGAAAAAAATCAAGCAGACAGGCCTCCAACTGTCTTGACCATTACCTCCATACCTAGTCAGTTACCACAGAGGGAAGCATCAACATCAGGGTTTTTCAAAGCCAGGGGGCTCTCAATGGCTGCCCAGAGTATCATCTGGTCAAATCACACAACAATTCTCAAAGTGAGCCCCAAAACAAAATCTCACATCAGGGATTACATAGCCTTCTCCTGGGTCAGAGAAAGTAACAACCCTCTTGACCCACTGCCCAATCACAAAGCACCAAGGTGTGGGCGTTCCTGAAAAACAAGACTCCTACTACAGGCTCCAAATGCACTTAACCTAGGGGCAGGGAAGATCTTAAAAATTTGCATTCCTATAACAAACACCTGGTTTTATAAATATAAATATAAATGTTTATTCACTTCCCCTCCCCCTTCCCTTCTTGTTCTTTGGAATCTTTATAGCCCTTTGCACCTCTCTGAGTGTACTTATATTCTACTTCTAATTAAAATTATTTATGGATTTGTCTTACTTTTCCTAACTAGATTGTAAACTCTTTAAAGGTAAGGATAGTGTCATTATCTTTGTGCCCGTGGTAAGTGCTAAATAAATATTTGCTGCGTGAAAGAGTGAATGATCAGCACTGGAGGTTCCAAATAGGTTAATTATGTGCATAATAGCATGGAACTGGAATTGGGGGGAAGTAATGGGAGCTAAGAGACACAGTGAATATAGTGCCAGGTCTGGACATCTTCCTGCATTCAAATCTGGTCTCAAGACACTCACTAGCTGTTGTCTGCGCAAGTCACTTGATGCTGTTCACCTGAGTTTCCTCCTCTGTAAGATGATTTGGAGAAGGAATGGCAAATCCCTCCAGTGACTCTGCCAAGAAAACCCCAAATGGGGTCAGGAAGAGACAGACATGACTGAAACAACACAGCAACAATGACAGGAGGACATGGACAATGAAAGATGTAATGGTTTGATCCCACATTGGTCCCTCTTCTGGCTGAATCTATGCCTAAGGCTATATTATTAAGATCACGGACATTCATTGCTCAAAGTGACTTTAAAGATCATTTTCTCAAATGAATAGTTCTCACTCAGACTTTATCTCATGATTTCTTGGTTTTTGCATAACTCCTCCCAAAGAAGAAGAAAAGTCCTATACATTTTGTAAAATTTTCACTTCTCACATTCAAGGAGAAGTGAAAAATATCACCATCTCTATAAAAAGCTACAAATTTACAAAATTACCTAGTCTTCTCCAAATAAGTCCATTTCCATTTACAATCTATATAATTTTACTTTAGCTTTCAACAAACAACTTATACCTCCCCATCATATCCCTCTCGTTTTCTTTTTCTGCTTCTGTCTGTGCCTCTTTTCTACCCTTGTTAATTTCCTTCTCCTCTGCTAGAATTATGACGGATGAAGGGTAAAATAAGGAAACAAGGAGGAAAATGGTGACAAAGAAGAATTCATTAATTACTAACTATGCCTACATTCTCATTTTCATAAAATCCTGAAAAAGAAGGATCTACATACTCATAAACGACAGCCTTTATGAAAATAGAAGGTAACAGGCAAGTTTTGCACATAATTTTCTATAGACAACATCTTTCTGCTCACACAGCTAACAAAAAATTAGAGAGAATACAAGATTCCACTGTATTTATTGTTCATTGATTATATATTTTTAAAATTAGACTTAGTAGAGTGAATGAAGCTTTCCATGCTTTCCTCCAACCAGATATCTCTCATCTAAGAGTCCTTGATAGAAACATCCAGAGATAACTTTGCTGAATAATCCTTTGACAATCAATAACCAAAAAAGGCATAGACTGATTTAGACTATAACATGCAGGACAGCCATTTGTGTTAACTCATTTACACACACACACACACACACACACACACACACACACACGAAACACGTTTGCAACATATACTCATGTAGGTATAAGTTGCTTTATATATTTATATATACACATGTACACATTATACATACACACACATGCACATACATATATATGAAAAAGTCTGCAAATGGACAATGAGCTCTCCAGAACTGAGTAGGAATGACAGAGAAGGCTGGAGTACCTGCCAATGATGCCATATGGTTAAAAGTCATGAAATGCCACAATCCTTGAAGAATCAAAGCTGTGACTTCAAAGGGTAATGAAGAGAAGTATAAAAATTTCCCTTTCTGCTTTTTAAAAGTGGAAACTATAGCTGTCTAATAGTGCACATGCTGGTCAGATGCAGTTGGTGTATGAGCTTTGTTACACTACTTTTTCTCCTCTCTTTTTTGTCCTGTATTACAGGATATGGCCTGATGGGCATGGGAAAGCATGGCTATATTAAAAAATGAAGGTGCTATAAATCAAAAGGTATGGATGAAAATTAAATGTAGTATATGTAATAGGAGTAATATCTGTCATGTAGGAGAATAATTTTTCCCCCCTAAAAGGCAAAGGCATTTTCCCTGGGATTGGTCTAGGGGGCTAAAGCTCAAGTTGTTGGCTTGGTTTCCTAGCTGCTTAGAGCATAAAAGGTCAGTTTAGGAGGAATCAGTGCCCTTCAAGCTTGGCATATGTCCCACTGCTGTATGTGTCAGTATATCCAACAATGCCTGCTTTCCAACAAATTTCTGTAAGGAGAAAAAGATGACTGGACCTCCCTGAACCAGAACCAGTTCTATATCCTTATTTTTTTTTATTATAAGCAATTGGGGTTAAGTAACTTGCTCAAGGTTACACGGCCAGGTATTTCTGGATGGGTGCTGTAGCAGCAAGCACCCCAAGCGACCTCAGGGTTTGCAGCTACCACAGGTTCTTGGATCTGCTTTGTTAAAGGAAAGCAACTCAAAATGGGTTAACAAGCTTACTTTAATCAGTCAGACATATATTGTTTACCTTGTTCAGAAGAA
>NW_027187281.1:6179491-6194864 GCF_028583685.1 Petaurus breviceps papuanus | reverse complement strand
TGTCCAACCATTACATCCATACCCAGTCAACATCTGGGTTTCCACATTCTGGGTTTTTCAAAGCCGGGGGACTCTCAACAACGGCTTCCCAGAATTCAGATCAAATCACAGAACACTTCTCAAAGTGAGTCCCAAAACAAAGCTACACATCAGGGCTTATATACCCTTCTCCTGGCTCAGAGAATGTAACAACCTTATTGACTCACTGGCCAATCAAGAAGTATCTACTGAAAAACAAGCCTCCCACCCCAGGCTTCAGGTGCACATTAGCCTAGGGGCAGGGAAGATCTTTAAAATTTACATTTCCATTACAGGTGCTAAGTGTTTGAGTCTGGATTCAATCCCAAGTTATGCCGACACTGGAGCCGGTGCTCTTACTTGCTCTTACTCTCTGTGCTACTTGGCCACCCCTCTATATCCTTATTGAGAATCCTTTCCATAATAAAGCTAAGTAAACCTCCTTTTGTTAACTGTTAAGTGGCAAAAACAAAACAAAACAAAAAAACAGGGGTATGCTGGTAAATGTTTAACAACCTACTCTCTGAAAAAAGCAAATGTCTACCAATATGCTTTTATGTTTAATCTAAATTATTAACATTTTCTTAAAATCAAGACCAGGAGTTAGCAAATTATGGCCCAGAAACCAAATCTTACCTTGGTTTTGTAAAGATGCCAAAATCCTTAGCTCAAGGACTGTACAAAACCAGGGCCAGACTTAAGTTGGTAACCATGGTTTGTGTATAAAAAACATTCTTAGCTTCCCAGTCTGTATAAAAACAAGTGGTAGTACAGATTTGGCCCTTGGTCTCAGTTTGCTGACCCCTGGTCTAGATAATCAACAAAATGATAAATCAAATCCTGATTTGTAGTATTTGCCTATTTCTAAGGCTCACTTTGAAAATTTAACAAATCAGCTTTTATGAATTAACTGGCTTCAGAACGCCTCTGCCTACAACCACTTCTTTTCATTCTAATCCTGCCTCTGAAGCACAAGACCAACCTTATTTGGGCTGTATAAGGTGTTTAATATTAAAGATATTGTTAGAGAGATGCATAGGGAGGGTAAGCTGTAGCATATTACCATAGATGACTTGGTTACAAATGGTACATGAAATCTCTGAGTAACAGAGGTAGCCTAATCATGTAATGGGAGAAAAGGGTAAGAGAGATAGTCCAAGGGCTACACTGGTACCTACATAAAGTGTTTAAAGACTTTGAGGAAGGTTATTAGCATGTTGGATGGAGATCCTTTATAAGGTTTATGAGAAGTGATGGGCAAGAATGATAAGGAAGAGGAAGCATGGATGGTTTAGGACTTGTACCACTGAAAAGAGTACTCATATAGGTGAGAGACTGGATCCATTGAGATCTTAGAATTAGAAAGATGTTATAAGGTAAGGTTTTGCCCAAAGTAGTTTCATATCAGTAAAAGGGCTGGATCATCCCTTATCTATGCTAATAGAGTAAGAATCCAAATAGAAAAACCAATCTACCCTTATCCAACTTCAGTGTCCAATCAGTGACCTTACTATTGGAGGGACAGAAAACTTCCCACTATAGCTGTGACTGTCCCTAGCATTCACTTTGGGGGAAAACAATACATAGCTACTTTTATTGCATGTACACCACCTCTCATGTCTCCCTGGGGGAGGGTAAGGAAAGTTGTGTTATTTATTCCCTTTAAATAAGCTTTAAAATCAAGCTCAACTGGCTTTTTCTGAAGAATGAAGGAACAATATTTAAAATAAGTCAAAGAATGGTGGAAGATAAGCATGTAAATTATCATTTGCAGCTGCCACTCAAGCCACAGTGGTGGATCCACCCTGAGGCTCAGCGGTCTCTTAGAGCCATAAGGCTGCTCAACAACTAGTAAACCACTGTACACTGAGGGAGACCAAAGCCTGGAGTGTAGCTTCCTCCAAGAACACAAGAGTAGAGTATGTTTGTAAGCAGACTATTCTTCAGCTCCTTTCAAGAAGGTAGGCATAGAGCAGAGCAGGCCAATGAACTACCCAGCATGCCTTTCTCCTCCACCCTGCTCCTTAGAGTCAAGCCTCTTCTGGAGGGTATACACACCCAAAGCCTGATAACAAGAGGCAGAAGTCTAAGCCTGGAAATAAGCCTTGGCTGAGAAGCACCCTTGCATTAATTCAAAAGCTGGTGATTCTAATGAGAACTCTGGTTGATTTATTTTCCCTTTACCCAAGTGATATCAAAATGCTTTTGGACAACTTTCCATTTAACACGTCACTAAATGTGGTTTGCATTAAATAATAGATTAATTAAAATTTTTAATAAGATCTAGTTTATCCTCATTTGTTTGAATTCCATGCTTTGAGTTCCTGTTTTGAGATTCCTCTGTTTATAGCGGTTTACTATAGTTACTGTTATCATTGGCTTTGAATTACATCCTCTTGGTTCACCAGATGCTTGATTCACAACATTATCTGGTTAATTTGTCTCTCAACTTAGGGTTTTCTCAGGACTTAAACAAGTGGAAAGGACAGGTACTATTAGCATGTCATGGTGGGGGGTTCAGACCTATCCCTATTAATCATAGGAAGCCCAGAAATCTGGATAGAATCAAACAAGCAAAAGCAAACCAGTTATGCATAAGGCCTAAATTTATACCACACTTGATTTGCCCACTGACTTTTAGAACATGAGAAAGAGCACTGGATTTGGAAACAGTGTTCAAATTCCACTTTAGTTATTTAATATTTGTGTGACCTTGGGCGCTACATAAGGGAAGGGAAAGGAACGTGTGTGTACATATATAATTATATATAGTATCATATTATTGCACAATCACATATATAGCACTATTAGATGATGTTATTATCCCCATTTCACAGATGAGGAAATTGAGGTTGAGAGAGGCTAAGTGATTTGCCTAGAGTCCCACACCTAGTGAGTGTCTAAGGACAGATTCAAACTCAGGTCTTCCTGACTCCAGGCCCAGCCCTCTATTCATTGCATGGTCTAGTTGCCTTAATATCTCTGAGTTTCAGTTACCTTATCAACATAATATGCTTTAGAAACATTATCTCATTTGATCCACACAATAACTTTGTGAGGTAGGAGCTATTATCACCCCATTTTAAAGATGAAGAAACTGAAGCTCTAAAGTTAAGTGATTTGCCCAAGGTCACACAGACCATTGGTGCCTCAGGCAGGACTTGAACCCAGATCTGCCTGATTTAAATTCTAATACTCTATCCAGTACACAGCAATACCAGAGAAAATGAAATAGTTGGGCTTTCTAGTGGTGTGGCCCTGGGCCAATTACTTTATTTCTCTCAATCTCAGGTTGTTCTTCTGTAAAATGAGAGAATTGGGCTTTATAGCTTCTGAATTCCCTTTCATATCTAAATTCATAAGCCCACAAATTGATGATTTTTAAGTTCACTTTCCAGCTCTAAAACCTGTGACTCTAAAAAATTAAAATTTGGTTACATTCTCTGAGAAAGAAATATTTTTTTCTAGCCCTCAAGAAGACACTGTGGCAGGCTGCCCTATTTCTCAAGGATTAGACATAGGAAAGCTGTTCATCCAGTCAGGCAAATGCCATTTAGATAGGACAATTATTGGTCTCTTCCAAAGACTTGGGATTTCATCAGTCTGAGGGTTAGCATTATTGACTCAGATTAGAAAATAGATGGTCCTTGAGAATTGCTATAGGGGAAAAAATCACCTGGTAAAATTCTGTTGAATTACAGTTCAGGAAACACATGTCTCTGAATTGCTTTATTGCTATTGCTTTTTTCTGGCAAAGGAATCAAATAGACCCAAATTTACCATTGCAAATATGTCTAACAAAGTACATGGAATGAGGAAAGAGCTAGGAAGAAAGAAAAGGAACTGGAGGTCAAAGAACTAAGGAACTTTGTGAATGTAGGTAAACAAAGCCAGAGTGTTTTTAAGAGTCAGCCTGGGTGTGCCTAGATAATCCAGATTTTTTATGTAGTGGGCAAGCTGGCATGATTTCCTAGAGCTACTGACCTGTGAATTCTAGGTGTTTACAGATCTTCTCTCATGGTGGGCTTCTGTGCTGACTCTCCAGCCTTTGCCACCATGCATGCCTCAGAGGCCTTCTCATCCTGGGCAATCCTGTCATCTCTTTAGCAGCTTCCTTTCACTGGTGAGTTCCTCCCAGAACATCCATTTTTAGAAAGTATACAGGCCAGTATCCTTCACTCCTCTTCTGACTCCACTCCTGATTCTCTGGATTTTGTTAAGTACCTTCTCCTCTTCCCTTAAAACACTCCCCACCACCCCAGACAGCTTTTCATTTCCCTTGTATGCCTTGTTATGTATCTCCCATTAAGAAAGTAAGCATCTTGAAGGCAGAAACTGTTTTTGAGTGGGTGTTACCTCGCTCAAAGTAAAAACCTTTTTGAAAAGATCTTAGACCTTAGCATAAAAGGTCCAGGAACTCCCATTACATTCTAGACCATCTCTAGTTGTCCTGATGAATATCAGGCCACTGGACCCAGATGACTC
Organism: Petaurus breviceps papuanus; assembly: GCF_028583685.1. Taxonomy (NCBI): domain Eukaryota; kingdom Metazoa; phylum Chordata; class Mammalia; order Diprotodontia; family Petauridae; genus Petaurus; species Petaurus breviceps. Next base: position 6,190,361 of record NW_027187281.1, on the reverse strand, counting down.
TGGAGGAGAAAGTGAAGCTGCTGACCTTTCACAGCCCTCCCTCACTCAAATCAAAGTCAACTGCAAAATCATTTCCTTGATGCCACGGTCCTCTTCGAGAATGAAGACAACACAAACACAACAACAACAAGTATCCTCTCCTCTGTAATTAGCACAGTGCCTGGCACATAATAAATGCTTCTAAACTTGACCTGCCTTGTCTTGATTTGCTAACTTTGACCATTGAACTTCTGCAAGGAAATGACTCCATTTACTAAGATTAAAGAAGGGCCTGTGTTCCTAGTATTGGGGATTCTAACAAGTTTTAGCATAAGAGAGGCAGAGTCCTGATAATCTTCTAGAACATTGGCTCTATTACAAATTTATGCAATACCACCTCAACTGAGCCCTCATCATTCCTTCTATTTCAGCCATATCGACTCACTATCCCACTCTCCACAGAGGCTCTTCCAAACTGTTCCATCCCTCCTCAAACTTCCTAGGACTCCCCCTCCTCCATTCTCTCAGCTGAGACCTCATATTTTATAGAAAAATTCAAGCCATTCACCATGAGCTTCCTCATCTCTTATCACTCAAATGTCTTCTTCCACTATTTCCTCCTTTACCCATGTCTCACATGGTGATGTGACCTTATTCCTTACCAAGGCTAACCTCTCTACCTGTTTGAGTGACCCCATTCCATCTCATCTCCTCCAACAGATCGCTCCCCTTCCACTCCCACTCTGCACTTATTTTCAATCTCTCTGTTTGCTGGTTTATTTCCTGTTATCTACAAACCTGTCCAAGTCTTCCTCATGCTGAACTAGGTCCTTCTATCATTCTATAGCTCTTTTATCTTTTGAAGCTAAACTCCCCAATGAGGCTATCTGCAAATAATTGCTCCACTTTCTCTCCTCTCACTCTCTTCTTAACCCCTTACAACCTGGTTTACAATATTATAATTCCAACCAAACTGCTCTCTCCACCAATGATTTCTTAGTTGTTAAATCCAATAGCCTTCTGTCAATCCTCATTGTCCTTGACTTCTCTTCAGTCTTTGACACGGTTGATCACTCTCTCCTGCTCCATACTCTTCTCTCTAGATTTTCAGGACACCACTTTCTCCTAGTTCTTCTCCTACCTATCTGACCACTCCTTTTCTGTCTCCTTTGCTGGGTCCTCTTCCAGATCATACCCTGGAACTACTGATGTCCCTCAGGGTTCTGTCCTGGGCTTTCTTTTTTTTCTCCCTCTATACGGCTTCATTTTGTGATCTCATGGACTTAATTAGCATCTCTCAGCTGATGAATCTCAAATCTATCTATCCTGCCCCAACCTCTCTTACAATCTCCAACTGCCTATTCAACATTTCAAACTAAATTAGCTATAGATATCCTAAACAAAACAAATCCAAAATGGAACCCATTATTTTCCCCCTTAAACACACACCTCCCCCTACCTTTCCTATTACTATAGAGGGCAACACCATCCTTCTAGCCCCTTAGACTCACAATCTATGAGTGATCCTGGACTCCCCACTATCTCTTACTCACCGTTTCCAATCTATTGCCAAGGCCCACTGATTTCACATTTGAATATCTGTCTAATATGCACCCTTCTCTCTTCTGACACTGCTACAGCCCTCATCACATCACACCAGGGCTATCACAATAACCTGCTGGTAGGTCTGCTTTCTTCATGTCTCTTACCAATCTAACCCATCCTCCATTCAGTCACTAAAGTGATTTTTCTAAAGAACATGTTGTTGCCACTCCCATACTCCCTCACTCAATAAACTCCAATGGCTCCCTTTGTCAGTCCTCTAAGATCAAATACAAAATACTCTATTTGACATTCAAAGTCCTTTTTACCCCAGCTCCCACCTACCTTTTTAGTCTTTTTATACCTTACTCTGGAACATGTAGTCTTCAATTCAGTGACACTGGTCTCTTGACTGTTCCATAAACAAAACACTCTATCTTTCAGCTCCTGCCATTTTCATCCGGTATACCTCATGCTTCCTGCCTGGAAAATTCACTGATGCTCCTGGCTTCCTTTAAGTCTCAACGAAAATCCCAGTTTCTATTGGACACCTTCCTCAATCCCTCTTAATTCTACTGCCTTCCCTCTGTTGACTATTTCCTATTTATCCTGCATATAGATTTCTTTGCATATGTTTGCATATTTTCTTTCCCATTAGATTGTGTGCTCCTTGAGGGCAGGGACTGTCTTCTGCCTCTTTTTATATGCCTAGTGCTTATCACAGTGTCTGGTATATAGGAAGCACTTAATAGCTGTTTATTGGTTGATTACTAGGAGAGTTTCTATAAATACTTTGTTATATATGGAGACTTCCTTCCTTTGGCCTCCTTCATATACATGACCAATGGTGGAATCATGGTTCAAAGGGTTTGAACAGTCTCGTGTCTTTTGTTGCATAATTCTAAACTGTTTTTGAAAATGGTTAGACTAATTCTTAGCTCCAACCACAGAGTACTAATGGCCCTCTCTATTTTTAATCATCTTTGCCAATTTGGTAGATATGAGGTAAGATCTCAGTGTTGTTTTAGTTTCCCCCTTTTATTTCTTTTTATTAATGATTTGGGAGATTCTTTCACATAATTGTAGGAGGTTTGCAATTCTTATTTCAAAACTTGCTATTCATATCCTTTAACTGTGTCTATATTTACCCAAAGCAAAGCAGAGTTGAGTGATCACTCATCCAGTGAATTCTTCAGCATAGTCAGCCAAGATGAGTGATTTAGAACTCTTTTTCTTTCATGGTAGATGTTTGTCTTGCTTTTTTTATCCTACTAACTTTAGTTCTGTTCCTCAGTTCATTTTTACCTATGTATACACAAGTAAAATATCATTCTTGAGGTGAAGATTCTTCATGCCTCTTTGCTTGATTAAAAACTTTGGAAATGAAGCAGAGAGACCCGGAAATATGAAACAACATCGTTCTATTCATGTACCAAGCCAGAGTGGGGAACCTTCAACTTCAAGGCCATATGTGGCCTTCTAGGTCCTTCGGTGGGGCCTTTTGACTGAGTCCAAGTTTTAGAGAACAAATTCTTTTATTAAGGGAATTTGTCCTGTGAAGTTTGGATTCAAAGGACCACACTTTGAGGACCTTAGAGGTCCACATGTGACCTCAAGATCACAGGTTCCCCACATCTGTGCCAAGCTAATGAGTCCAGAAGCTTTTTAGACCTCCAAGATGAAAGACTTTCTGCATATCTTCTGGTATAAAACATAGTCATTCAGACAGTTAACAGGAATTTATTAATAACTTATGTGCCATGCATCAGACAATATGTTAAGTATTGAATATTAAAAAAAAATAGTAAAAGTTCTGACTTCTGGATCATGTAAGCAATAAGAGGGCAGACTAGACATTTACCGCAATCCCCATGACCTCTCAGACCTCTCTAAAACAGAAATTAGGAGCCAGAGATAAAGCAACGTCAGCTATTTTCATGGTTTAGGACACCTAGAATCAAAAAGATGGTAAAAAGACAAGCAAAAGCCAAAAAACAGGAACTGATACTCACTAACTGACCCTAAACTCACTCACCCATCTCCCACACTATTAGAAGTGAGGCTTCACTAGCAGATCCAAGGATATAACATAGGCTTACATCAAAATCCACCCCTGTTCCCTTCCCTCCCACCCTTTCTCTTTACAATGCTACATACAGAGACCCTGGTTCCAGACTGTGGAAGTTGCTCGGGCTTTGACAGTCAGTTTAGCCACAACCTTTCTGGAGCAAAAGTCTACCCAGGTCTACAACCAGGAAGTACTCTGCAAAACTCTGAACTGCCAGTGTGAGGAAAGTAGACACTGCCAGTGCTGGGGGAAAGCAGCTCTGAATTGTTGGTGCTAGGCCAGGGAACTGAGGAACCGAGGGAGTGGGACAGGTCACCAGGACAGTATATCATACAAGTACAGCACTCCACCAAACCTGAGGGAAAAAGCCCAGCATCCAAAGTCAGATGGGCCAGAGGCCTAAGTTAGTGGGCCATGGATTATCCAGTGTGGGAGGAGGCTGAGAGTCTCAGAGATCCAGTCCTCAAGGAAGCCATAGTCAAAGGGGAGGGATACAGAAAGTGAGTGATAAAGAAAATAGGTGTGAGGGGGGAGAGTAGGGGAGAGTGAATGGTTGGGGGGGTGGAGACTGAAAGATTTTGGGAAGAAGAAATCTCAAAGACCTTGAACATAAACAGAGAAGTCAACAGGAAAAAAAAACAAAAAACTAAGAACGAGGAAATATGGCCTCCAGATCTAATAAATGAGTTCAAGTTTCTATGAATAAATACTAGAAAATGAAGTAAAATGATCCAACACTCGATGAGAATGGAATTTGAGAACATGAAACCACAACACACGGTCCTTGAGTGGTTTAAAAGAGGAATGAGAGTTATGAGAGCAGAATTTATGTCTTTCATAATAAAAATAATGAGTAGCATAAAAAAACTTAAATTTGTAATGGCAAGTTCACCAAAGAAAATAAAAGAAAACAATAGATTGGGAATGCAAATGCCATTAAAGTAAAGTAAAGGGAAATGGAGAAGAAGATAAGCAGAGACCAGGAACATTAAAAGAAAATAGGCCCGCTATGCAAGTAAAAGATGGATCTCAAAGGCAGGATGCATAGAGATAACCTAAGGGTCATAGTTCTCCCAGAAGAATGTGAGAACGAAGGACCTTAACCCTAGAATGAAGGAAAGAATAGAAGAAAACTGCCCAGTACTTCTGAACATAGAAAATTAAATTCCATTTGAAGGAAGTCACAGATTACTGCCAGGAAAGACAGTCCCTGACCTCAGGGAATGTATATTCTAATGGAGGAGACTGGGGGCAAATTATTAATTATGTAGAAGATTCATACTTGGAAAAGGAAAGGCCTTGTCTACTGGAGGGAAAAGCCTATTGTAGAAAGTGAGATTTGAGCAGAGCCTTGAAAAAAGCCAGGAAAACTATGAGGCAATAGTGATAGTGACAGAAATTTTTCAGAAAGTCAATGCAATAGAACAGAGGAGGGAGATGAGTGTCATATTTGAGCAACTGCAAGTAAATGCATGGAAAGAGGAAGATATGAGAAAACTTGAAAGGTAGGAAGAGGGAAGAGGCTCAATTATAAATACAAAATATTAAAAATTTATAAATTTAAATTAAATTTAAATGCCAAAGAGAAAACTTGATATTTAAGCCTGGAGGTAATAGGGAGCCATGGAAGTTCATCGAGCAAGAGGATGACATGAACAAACCTACTCCGTAGAAAAAAATCCCTTTAGCAGCTGAGTGGGTCACAAATTTGGAAGAAGGACAAAGCTGAGGCAGGGAGCCTGAACTAGGGTTGTGGCAGCATGAGTGGAAAGAATGAGACATAGGAGAGACATTGAGAAGGTAAAAATGACAAGATGTGGTGACGGATTTGATATGTGATGTTAGTGAGAATGAGGAGTTGGGTTGGGTAGTCTGAGTGATGGAGGGGATTATGGTGCCCAGCAATAGGGAAGTTCAGAAGTAAGAGGATTTTGTTTTAAGTTCTGCTTTTGACATGTTGAATTTGATGTGCCTGGAGCAGATCCAGTCTGCCATGTCCACAAGGCAGGTGAAGATGCTAAGTGTAGCTGAGTGGAGAGACTAGAGTTGATCTTTCCTTACTCCTAATCCTTCTTGACCTATCAGGTGAATGGGGAAATGAATAAACATTTGTATACCTTCTACTATGGGCCAATGGATACAGTTCCAGCCCTGGAGTCAGGAAGAACTGAGTACAAATTCAGGCTCAGATACTTATTATCTGTGTGACCCTGAACAAATCACTTTACACTGTTTGCCTCAGTTTCCTCATTTATAGAATGACCTGGAGAAGGAAATGGCAGACCACTCTAGTTTCTTGGCCAAGAAAACCCAGAATGGGGTCATTAAGAGTCAGACATGACTGAAACTACTAAACCACAACAAACATGCACCAGATACAGTACTAAGTGCTTTTTACAAATATTACCTCATATGATCCTCACAGCAACTCTGCAATGCAAATGCTGTTATTATCCCCATTTTATAGTTGAGACAGAGAAAAGTTAGGTGACTTGCCCAGGATCACACTGCTAGTAAGTAACCGAGGCCAAATTTGAATTTAGGTCTCCCTGACTTTGGCCCTGAATTCACACCACTTAGCTAGCTTTCCGCTGTACATGACCTTGCTAATCACACTCCCCTCCCAGGTAGTCACTTCTCTCTGAGTTTTCATGACTCTGTCTTCACCTAGTTCACCTGCTACCTGTTTGACCACTCCTTGTTATCTTTTGCTGCCCCTCCATCATATAATCTCCCCTCACTATGGCTGGTATCCTACTTTTCTCTCCTTTCTCTCACTGCACCAGATGTAACTATCTCTATGAAGATGACTTCCCAGATGTATATTGCCATCCCCAATCTGATCCTTAAGCTCCCTCTGAATCATCAATTGCATATTAGACATCTCAAACCGAATGTCTTGGGAACATATTAAACTCATATTAAAACAGACTAAACTTAAAAAATTTCCCCTAAGCCTTACTTTCTTCCAAACTTCCTGATTTCTGTCGAAGGAATGTGATGGTAATGGAAATTTGAAGGTCTTCCCTGCCCCTTAATAAGCCTAAGGGAATTTGAAGACCTTCCCTGCTTTGAAGATATACCCTGCTCCCTAATAGGTTGAATATAATCACATGAAGCCTGTGGGAGGAGAGGCTTGCTGAAGTGTGGACCAGAGCTTACAGGAAACTGGGAGTCAGAGAAGTTAGAGGGAGGAGAGGACGCACCTGAGGGAGACAGTTAGGCTTGTGGGTAAATGTTGGTTGTTTGCCACCTGCTGTGACAGGTAGGCTTATGTTGATTTTTGGGAAAGCTAAAGGATGGTGTGGCTCTCTGCTATATTGTGATGTATTAACTTCTACGATGGATTAGGTTTCCTGGTGTTGAGATTTGGTTTTCTGATGTCTGAATAAATGTTTTGCTTCTGTCTTCTATATGGAGAGTCTGTTATATTTTTTGATTAAGCACTATGCTGGTATATTTACAGTCATTGTCAGCACTGTGAATATTGAGTTGGTGCTACAAGGCACCACTACTCTTCCATTTTCCCCAGGTTTGTATTCTCAGCCTTATCCTAGATTCCTCATTCTCCCTCACCCCATACATCCAATAAGTTGCCAAATCTTGCTATTTCTGTCTTCATATGTGTCACATCCTACATCTTCTCTTCTCCCATTCATATAGCTACCACCTTAAAATTCAGGCGGTCATCACTTCTCCCCTAGATTATTATAACAATCTCTTAATTGGTTCCACTGCCTACACCCTGCTAGCAAGTCATTTTCTAGAACCCCAAATCTAACCATACAGCTCCTAAAACACCTACAGTGGCTTCTTTTTGCTTTTGGGGACAAAGTATAAATTCCTCTGTTTAGCTTTTAAAGCCCTTTTTAATTTAGCTCCAATCTATATTGCCAATTATCACTGGACATGACTCGCCTTTCCTTGCTTTGAAATTCAGCCAAATTCATCTTCTATTTGTTCCATACAAATGACATGCCATCTGCTAATCTCCATACCTTTACACTGACCATCCCCAAAGCACTTCCTCCTTATTTCTCCTTCATAGAGTCATTCTCTTCCTTTAAGACAAAGCTCAAACCTCATCTTCTGTGGTCTTTCCTTATCCCCCAATTGCTAGTGTCCTCCCTCCCTGAATTGATAATTAATTTATGAAATTCTGAAGTGGGGGCAGGCATGCCCAGTCCTTTGGGTACTCACTGGGAAAGCCCCCAATGGCAGCAAGAAGTGGGATGGCAATCATGCTTTAATGAGGCACAGAGGGTACAGAGACAGGTGACAAAAGGAATACAGAGGCAGATGACACAGGGATGGGGGAATGGGGTGGTGAAAAGACATGGGAAGTGTGAGGAAGAGGATGGGGAGGGGGAAACAGAGAGTATCCTTATGTAACCATGGATTTGGAGTTTGGAGTGCTAGGCAGCCTGGATCCCATGGAGAGGGAAGAGTGCATGAGGCCAGAGTTTGAGGTCTCCTTTTATAGGGTAATTTGGAGAAATAGACAAACTCTTATCTTTACCAAGTTGAAGATAGTTCATTAACATATCCAAATCATTTCAAAGTTACCAGTAAAACTTTAAAGTTAAAATGACTACATCATCTCAAAATTATCAGCACCTTTTGATGTTCTGCAGATGTCTGGAACTCCTCTGAGATCTACATATCATAGGACCAAAAACCTTGACAGCAGAGTCTAACTATCTTCCCCTGATTCCACACATATTACCAGAATGTGGTTTTTTCGTTTTGTAAATTATGCTCGTCTGATCTTTGGGACAGCTTGTAGGTAACTTCCAGGTTCCCATTTGCAATTCTACTTCCATCATTGCCACTTTATACTGGCTACATGTAAACTTATTTATAATGACTCAGCTGGTGGTGGGCAACAGGATCAGAACAAGGTACAACTTTAACACACTCCCAAACTACCTCATATTTAATTACTTGGCAGATATATATGCATATGTGTGTATACACATGTACACATCTATATTTATTAATTTTATATTTATGCTATATATTTTTATATGTAACCCAAGGTTCAAGCCTGGGGCACTTACAAAAGACTTTCCTCACTGGTGGAAAGAATTAGTGCTCAATACTTTATGCCTTTGGTAGGGACAGAGTGGAGATGTTCCTATAGCTTTCATTTTGAGAGAGGAAACATGTAATTCCAGCATCTCTTTGGGGAGAATCCCTTGGAAAGAGTTAAACACTTTGAGATGAAGAATGTATGTAAAGGAGCCAGAACCTTGACACATCACTGATTTCCAGTTTACCATCCTAGAAATCTCATGGAATTTCCCTTTGGGGAGATCGGGAACTCTCTGATAGCAGAGATATCTTACTCTCAGTAGAACTCATTCATTCTGTGTATTGTATTTCACTTTCAAATTTGTATAACTTATGTGATTTCTGTTTGTTATATTCATATATAAATGAGTTTACTTGCTAACTACTATTTGCCATGGTCCTTTGTATAACTAGCATTTGGTAAGAAGGGAATTCAGTCTTAGGATATAGTCTGGGTCAGTCCAGTAAGGAATAGTGACCAGATAAGCAACTTGAAACTAAAAATCATTGCCCTTACAATGGCAATATTTAGAGGGGCAGATAGATATAATTCAGTCCAGTGTTCTCTCTCTGAAGAAACAAGAACAGACTAGTCTCATGGTCCCAGTCGCCTGCTCTCCTTCTGTCCAGAACCAAATCTCCAATGGAGAGGGATGGATGAGATTTCAAAGGTATCTCTTCTCTCTGACCTATGAACCTCATTTAGACCAACCTATGGGAATATATACATAAACTTCTTAGGCAACACAAATACAATAAAAATGTATAGACACAAATATGTAGAGATAAATATGCCTGTATCCATCTGTCTCTATCTGTCTGTCTGTCTGTCTGTCTGTCTATCTATCTATCTATCTATCTTTCTTTCTATCTATCCTTATTTCCTCCATGAAGATGTAAACTTACTGTGAGTTGGGATTGTTTCATTCACTTGTATCCAGATTAAATCCAAAGACTCCTGACTTTACCTTACCTCATATTCTTTAATACTACCCAGTAAAACTTTAGAAATAAACCCTTGCTGTGAACAAGAGAGAAATTACAACCAAACTAACCAATAAGAAAACCCTGACATATTTAGCATATAGTAACTTTTTTTTACTATAAATATTTGAGGTTTATTGGAGAGCAAAAAGTTGACAATTCAACAATAAGGAATTCCACTCAACAAACACTGAGGCTGCAAAGACAAAAACAAAATAATCTCTACCTTTTAGGAGTTTATATTCTATTGGGTGCAGGGGTTGGGGATCATATATGTACATGGAGAAGTGAATCATCCAAAATTATACAAAATGGTATCAATAGAGAAAGCACCCTAACAGCTGGAGGGGGGCCAGTTATCAGGGAAGACCTCATGTAGGAGGCGGCACCCCAACTATCCTTTGAAGGATACTAGGGATTCGCAGAGCCATGGTATTCTTCAGAAGTACCAACAATATGAACGGAGCAACCTGCTTTCACAGAGATCTGGATCCTAAGAGAATTTAAAATTCTGTTCAACTAGCAAATCCACCCCCACGTGGGCGATTACATCGTCTGTTTTTTTTTTCCTCCAAATATATGGCCACAAGAGGGAGCCAGAGTTCATCTTTGTAGCCCAGAAGGAAATGCTATTCCATGACATAAACTGCAGTGCTTGAACCCCATGCATAGATAAGGGAGAAAAGGAGATGTTCCGGTATTGTTGAAGTTACTTTTCTCCTGCTGAGCTTGTGAGGTAGAATGAATGTGCTTGTTGATTACTATGTTTGCATAGACCTTCACTAGATCTGCTATCCTAACCTACCACCCCATATAGTTTTCCCTTTCTTATCCAAAGGGAGCATTTGAACTACTTTGCCCCTGTTTAAGTTCCTTGCATTCATTTTTCTTCCTTTGCTATCTGACTTTCAGTCCCTCTACTCTACTGAAGATAGCTCTCTCTCTAAGGTTATCAATAATATCTTAACTGCTCAATTCTGTGGTTTTTTCCTCAGTCCTCATTCTACTTGACTTCTCTGCAGCTTTTGACACTGCCCATCACTCTCTCTTTCTGGAACTTTCTCCTCCCTTGGCTTCCATGACACTGTTCTCTCCTGATTCTCCTCCTACCTTCTTCTTCTTCTTCTTCTTCTTCTTCTTCTTCTTCTTCTTCTTCTTCTTCTTCTTCTTCTTCTTCTTCTTCTTCTTCTTCTTCTTCTTCTTCTTCTTCTTCTTCTTCTTCTT
>NW_027187281.1:6171573-6179481 GCF_028583685.1 Petaurus breviceps papuanus | reverse complement strand
TTCTTCTTCTTCTTCTTCTTCTTCTTCTTCTTCTTCTTCTTCTTCTTTGCTTTTTGGAGGGGAAAGGTAGGGCAACTGGGGTTAAGTGACTTGCCCAAGGTCACATGGCTAGTAAGTGTTAAGTATCTGAGGCCAAATTTGAACTCAAGTCCTCCTGACTTCAGGGCCAGTGCTCTATTCACTGTTCCACCTAGCCTCCCCTACTCCTACCTTCTGACAGTAACTTGTGGTCTTTTTTGCTAGACCACCATAGTCCTCCTAATTAAGTGTTCCCCTAGACTTTGCCCTAATCCCTTTTCTGGTCTCTCTCTATATATATTAATTCCTTAGTGATCTCAAAACTTCCCAAAGATCTGATTTTTTTTCTGTGTAGCTGACTCTCAAATCTATGTATTCAACCCTTATCTCTACTGAATTCCATCTCCAAATTACCAAATATATGCTAGATAATTTACCTGAATATCTAGTAGGTATCTCAGACTTAGAATATCTGTAGTGGGAAGACTGGCCAATGAAAGCCCAGTCCTTACAGCCTGGGAAATATGTTCTGCCTGCTGCTGACCCCCCTGAAGGCTAGATATACTTATTTCCAGAAGTGCACAATGGAGGGGTCCTTTCCTTTGATACTTCAGAATAAGTACAGATATTCTGTTTCCTGTCACTGGCATACTGTGTGGGGATTTTTTAAAAAAGCCTCTTAATTAGCTGCAGAGCAAGAACTTAGTAGGCACACAAAAGGCTTGAACAGACAAAAACCACTCTCTCTTCCCTGGTGGCAAGTAAGCCAAACACTGCCATGCACTTCTGGAATGAGGAAGGGGTAGTAGCAGCAGAAGCCACATTGGCTGCTGTCTGCTGCAGTCTGTCTTATCTCCCAACCCAGATGTTATGCTTCCATGCAAAAAGGCATCGTGCTGTTTCTTGTTTCTCTTGTGTTTATGCTCTTCTTATCTTAAGTGAATATTAGAGTTAGAAGGGATCATTTATGACTTGATGAGCTTCAAAAGGTTAGAGCAGCCATCAAAGACCCCCTCAATAACTAGAGCCAATAGTCATAGTCACCAAGTCTAAAGCAGAGTCAGCCCTGAGAAGTGATCTGCTTGACCCAGTCTAACAGTGAATTGGCCTGGCAACCAGGATACCATGTCCTGCAAATAAGAACTCATCCATCAGTTAATACAACACCCAGAAATGTCCTCAAGGGGAGAACTGTTTTGTAGCACCCACTTTGAGTTTGAGCTCATTCTCCTCAAGGACTAAGGTTTGTAAAGGGAAAATTTTCTCCTGGTTTGGAATGTCTTATTCTACTGGGATCTTGACATAACTTCACAGGAAATATCCCTTCATAAAAGCTATTAACTAATTAGTTAAGCAATTGTTAATAACAGCTAATAATTAGTTAGTTAATATTGGGGAGATGTTAACCAGTAAAATTATGTTGGGGGAATATATAAGATAGGAACATATAAGATGAGAGACACATCAAGCCCCCTCAGGGGACTATGCCCTGGGGACCCAACCCACTAGTGTGAATACTGGTTGGATACACTACATGTATAAAATAGAAGTATATTTCCCCCCTTACTTTAACTCAGCCCTTTTCCATAGGTGGTTCTCTGTTTCTAGAATATACTCTTTCTTTACCTTTGATGGATAGAATCCCCAGCATCCCTCAATGCATTGCCCATTTTTCACATTCTTCACTAAGTCTTTCCTGATCCAAGAAGTAGGTGGTGACCTCTCCCTCTTAAAATCCTGTTATACTACTTTGCATATTCTTTGTATTTACTTGTCTGTATAGAAACTCTGCCCTGCCTCTCTTCACCTCCATCCTGCCAGGAGAATATAAGCTTCTGGAGGCCTGAAGTTGTTTCTTTATTTCCTAAGTGTCTTGCATATAGTAAGTGCTTAATAAATCATTGTGACATTGAATTTAATCTTATGTGGTTAGATTCCAAATCAAAGCTTATAATTAAAGAAAAAATGAATTGGCCAGTGCGAGTTATCATGAATGTATCCACATCCCTGCCCTCAATACTACAGGAATCATAGGATGTCTACCTGACCTTAGGTTAAAATTAATTCTTGTCACAGGGGTGGAGTCAAGATGGCAGAGTAGAAACAGGACTTCTGCTCACCTCCCGCTTCCACCTCCTTCAATACATGTAAAACATTACTCTAAACAAACTGTAGGAGAATCATTCCTTCAGAATTAGATTGGAGCAAATGGAAGCTAATGACTTTATGAGAAATCAAGATGCTGTTAAACAGATCTAAACAAATGAAAAAATAGAAGGCAATGTGAAATATCTCATTGGAAAAACCACTGACCAGGAAAATAGATCCAGGAGAGATCTAAAAATTAGTGGACTACCTGAAAGCCATGATCAAAAAAAGAACCTAGAAATTGTCCTTCAAGAAATTCTTAAGGAAAATTGCCCTGATGTTTTAGAACTAGAGGGCAAAATAGAGGTTGAAAGAATCCACCAATCACCTCCTGAAAAAGATCCCCAAAAGAAAACTCCTAGGAATATTATAGCCAGGTTCTGAAATTCCCAGATCAAGGAGAAAATATTACAAGCAGCCAGGAAGAAACATTTGAATATTGTGGAAACACAATCAGGATAACTCAGGATCTGGCAGCTTCTACACTGAAGGATTGAAGGGCTTGGCATATGATATTCTGGAGGTCAAAGAAGCTGGGATTAAAACCAAGAATCACCTACTCAGCAAAACTGAGTATCATGTTTCAGGGGAAAATATGGTCATTCAGTGGAATAGAGGACTTTCAAGCATTCTTGATGAAAAAACCAGAGTTGAATAGAAAATTTGACATTCAGATACAAGAAGCAAGAGAAGCATGAGAAGGCAAACAGGGAAAAGAAATCATAAGAAATCAAAGTTGAACTATTTACATTCCTACATGGAGAAACAATAATTGTAATTTATGAAACTTTTCTCAGTATGAGAATAGTTGAAAGGAATATAAATGTGTATATATATATATACATATATATGTATATATATATCAGTATAGAAGGGTATATGGGCATATGAATACATATGTTAGTGTGTGTATATATGTGTACAGGTATACATAGACAAAGGGCACAGGGCCAATTGAATAGGAAAGGATGATAATTAAAAGGTGAAATTGAGAGGTAAGAGAGGAATATAATGAGAGGAGATGGGGGAGATAGAATGGGGTAAATTATCTCATATAGAAGAGGCAAGGGGAAACTGTTACAATGGAAGGGAAGAACAGGAAGGCAAAAGGTAATGAGTCAACCTTACTCTCATTGAATTTGACTTAGGGAGGGAATGACATACACACGAAATAGGGTATTCACCCTACAGAAAAGTAGGGGGGAAGGGGATGAGAGGGAAGATGATGGAGGGGAGGGCAGGTTGGGTAGGGAGGGAAATATAGTCAGGCTCTCACAATGTATCCACTTTGGAAATGTTTTGCATAGCTACACATGTATAACCTATATTGAAGTACTTATCTTCCCAGTAAGGGTGGATGAGGAAGGAGGAAGGGAAAGAATCTGGAATTCAAAATTTCAAAATCAAATGTTTAAAAAATCATATATTATTATTTTTTTTACATGCAACTGGAAAATCAGATATACAGGCACTGGGGCATGGAGATCCATCTTGCCCTACTGGAAAATCAGAGGGGGAATGAGGGAGGATATAGGAGAGAGCAGATTGGGGGAGTGGGTATTCAGTGGGATCGCTGTTTTGAGGTGGTGGGTAGGGGAAAGGTGGGGAGAAAATTTGTAACTCTAAATTTTGTGGTAATGAATGATGTAAACTAAAAATAAACATAAAATAAAATTTAAAAAAGAGAAAAAATTTGTTCTTGCTCTTGTAAGATTTATTTCTGCCCATGTAAAACATGCATGTCCATATATCAGGTATATGATGAAGAACCAGTTACCCTTTCTTGTCTGCAGCTTCTAAAGTCTTTTTATCTGTCTTTGCTAAAGTATGTGTCCTGAACCATGTCTCTCCAAGAAGCTTTAGCACCAATACTCAATACCCCACCCAGATACTCAAACTTCACAAGGTCAACATTCTCTCTACCAATTAGGAATCTTCCTCTGCATAAAGAGCTTCAAGGAAATACTTCAGGCTTAGAAGCCTGGTTGAAACTAGTTGTGCTAACAGAATATGTCAGTACCTGCATTTCCAGATATTAATAGTATGGTGGAGAAAGTACTTGTTTGGGACTCAGGGTTAACATGGAGTTCTGCTGCTGATTAGCTGTGAGACCTAGCCCAAATTACTTAATTCTCATGGTTTTGTTTTCCTCATGAGGGTGTGTTAGAGCAGATATACTCTAAAGTTCTTTCCAAGCCTAACCTTCAATTTAAAATAATCAAGAATCATCTAAAAGTTCTTTTGTATTGGATATATTAAAGAGGTTTACCCCTGTAAGACTGACTCAGGGTTGGGGAAGTGGAGGAGAATGGTGGAGCCAATGGTACAATGGGAAAAGTTTTGGACCTGTAGTCAAATGGAACCTGAATTTGAAACCCAGCTTTATGACCTAGTAGTTGTATGATTCAGAATAAGTTCCTTCAACTCTCCAAGCCTTATTTCCCCATTTGTAAAATGGGAAACTGTATTAGCTACCACACAGTTTTGTTATAAAGAAAGAATGTTGTAAATTTTAAAATATTACATAAACACATTTTTATTATTAAGGACAACCTCCAAAAATCACAGACCTTTTATCATCCATCATAATATTGACTAAGAACTGGAGGTACTATGGGGGCATCTGGAGTGGTTGCTGCTATTTCTACTGGGTCGTCTGCCAACCAATAATGCTGCCTGGGAGTAGTCCATCACGGTCAGGGCATTGGATTTGGCTCCTGCTCACAGAGTAAAATTTAGTCTTTTACAAAGGTGTTTATTGAAAGAGGGAGTGTGTCTCCATCTCTCAAGGTATCTTTCCCCATTATGCAAACATCAAGAGCATGTATGACTGACAGAATCAAGACAGACTTTCCTTTATACTCTTTCTCTACCTGACAGAGAGCAGTATAATAATGAAGGCAAGATCTTACTCAGAAAACAGTATCCAGGGTGAGTTTGAGGCATTATTACTCCATTCCTCTAGCTTATCAGACACCAGAGGCTCTTAGAGAGAATGTGGTTTTAATCACTGTTATGCTAAATTGTCCAGTGCTGTTGTTGGGACCTATTAGATTTATGGCAGGAGAAAATCAAAGCTGGGTACCTCCAGTGGAATCTGATGCCATTCTCCAATGTAGTCAGGAGACCAAGAGGTGACCACAGGCTGCAAGTGTTGCTGTTGGAATCCAGACAAGCAATATATTGACTCTGAGTGCATTTGCCAGATCTACTCATAATAAAATAATATGGTTTCATTTTCAAAGGGCTTCAGCTCTGAGACCCTTTTTGGAGGGTCATGACTGGCCAATTCCTTGTTCCCCTTTGAAAACTTACCCTTAGGTGGGTAGTCAAAATGCAGGAATGGCTCACGTGCTAGAAAGTTCACTACAAGGTTAAAGTTATTATAAACCTACATGTGTTCCCTTTCTCTTCTTTTCCCCCTTCACCATCCAGATACACCTATCCCAATATTCTAGATTTAATGCAGTTTTTTTTTTCCAGTTGGAACAAAATAGTAACACAGTTCTTCAAATAAGCACACATCCCATAGACACAAGGCCTACAAGAAAGCAGAAAGGCCCGATAGAAATCAGACATCAGAACTTTTCTTCTTACGGGGATGGGTCGAGAAAGGCTATACATATTTGGTTTGAAACACATTCCTGTGTTGTTATAAAAAAAAAAAAAAAGA
Organism: Petaurus breviceps papuanus; assembly: GCF_028583685.1. Taxonomy (NCBI): domain Eukaryota; kingdom Metazoa; phylum Chordata; class Mammalia; order Diprotodontia; family Petauridae; genus Petaurus; species Petaurus breviceps. The sequence goes on along the minus strand of NW_027187281.1, from coordinate 6,173,642 downwards.
GGTGAGATGAAGCAGACCCAAGAGTCAAAGACTGATTAGATTCACTATAAATTCCTACAGTCTAACTGGCTATCACTAAACCTCAAAGACAGAAAGGATCTCAACAGTTAATCAGCCAATTCATATCTAAACAAGATTCCCTTCTACAATATAGCCAACAATGAAGCATCCAGTTTTTACTTGAAAACTAGTGAATGAAAACCTACTACTTCTGCAGTCCTGCAGTCTAATTTCCTTGAGGGTAGCTCTAATGATCAGGAATTGCTTCCTTCCATGACAGCTCTTACTGATTCTCTAGGTTACTTTGGGAAGGACTATATCTAGCCTCTAGAGTACTATGTACTCAGCTTTTTCCTTCCCATGTTAAAACATTGCTTTGGCAGCCTTTTAGAGCAAATTTTTTGTCAAAGAATGTTATTTAATGCCTTCTCAGCATCATTAAATAGTAATCCCTGGAAACCCTTACCTTAGACTTGGGAGAATAGCCTAGTCTCCACCATTCTACCTCCAACACTTATTAGTTGTGTGACTTTTGGACAAGGCACTTAGCCTCTCTCTGCCTGTTGATAATAGTAGCACCTATCTCAGAGGGTTGTTGTGAAGATTAAATGAGACAACACATGTAAAGCACTTTGTAAATCTTAAAGAGCTATATAAATATTAACTATTATGCAATTACTATTATAACTAGTAACCATCATAATCATCATCCTCTCACCAGTCAGATCTCTTCTCTCATAGCCCTAATGTCTCCTGGTTCCAACTCCAGGTTCTGAGTGATATCCTTGTACAGTCCAAAGTGGGAATAGCAGACAGATTTTTTGGGCTCTGGGTTTAGAATCATAAATCAATTGTCTTGATTATATGACACTAAGATGTCATAGCCTCATTATGGAGCTAACACACTTATTAACCTCTTCAAAGCCTGGATAATACAAGAATGAATAAATGACACCAAATGTGGGATTCATCCCCTAATAGGGACAATGGATACTGACCCTGAGTCTCAAGCACTTAGGCACTTGAGGATTGCTTCCACATGGTGGCCAGGCTGGGGTGGGGGCAGACAAAGGGATGGCAATGTAAAAGAAAAAAGAATTTGTATGTACTCTGATCCAGGTTGTAATTTGCATTTTAATTTCTAATTGCAATTGAAAGACTTAAATCCATCAACTTGTTGGTGAAATAATCTATTGCTAATTAAGTCAGGTCCTCTGGATGGGCCACCAGGGAGTACAGTGAAAGTGAAATGACTTTTAATTGTGATCATTATGCCCAATATCAAGGTGAAAAAAATTGCCTATTCTTACTAAAGATTGCAAACTTTCCGTCAATTCTTATTTCTTCCAAAATTTCATGGATCTTTGATTCTGTTGATATGGGTTCTCCCTCTAATCATGCAGTCAGCTAGAATTTATTAACTGTCTACTAGATCCAGGCACTGTGCTATGTGCTGGAGGTACAAAGAAAGGTAGGTAATAAGTCCTCTTTTTCTAGACAGGTAATCTAGAATCACTGTAGTAAAAAACAAAATCATAAATCAGCAATCAATCTTATTAGGATGAGCCTATACAACTTTTGCTAGCCTAGACCCTGGGTAATCAACACAAAGTCCATCTCCATGAAAGTATTCAAAGTCTTTCCAGCTTGCTAGAAGCTGCTGTACCTTGCATTCCTAAGGCATGGCTTTTGAGAGTACCAAACCTCACATTGAAGTGTGTTAAAGTGAATCTGTTCTTCTCTCATTCTTCCTGTGTCACTGTATTACCAAGGCAATATTCACAGCACCAATGGCGACTATGATTATGCTGGCATAATTCTGAATCACAAAATATAACAGACTCTCCATATTTAGAAGACAGAAACAAAACATTTATTCAGACACCAGAAAACCGAATCCCAACACCAGAAAGCCTTAGCAACAAAGAAATCTATACACAATAACTCGGCAGACAGCAACACCAACACCAAACCAAAACCTTCCCACAAACACAATACTAGCTGTCTGCTTTCCTTTGTCCTCTCTCCTCTCCTCTCCTCTCCTCTCCTCTCCTCTCCTCTCCTCTCCT